>NW_022991231.1:0-34615 GCF_902827175.1 Gymnodraco acuticeps
CCCTCTGAACGGTCACCTTTATCCGTCATATTTGAAAAGAAACATTGTTATTTTCTGTATTCATTTAAGACAAAAGTTATTTATTTACTTGGCGCTATTTTTAGATCATCACTGTGTGTGTGTGTGTGTGTGTGTGTGTGTGTGTGTGTGTGTGTGTGTGTGTGTGTGTGTGTGTGTGTGTGTGTGTACTAATCTGTCACCCTCGCTGCGTTTGCATGCGTTTTGCTCGTGTGTGTGTGTGTGTGTGTGTGTGGCTTCGTTTGACCCCTGCTGGTAGTGCAGAGGCCGGGGCCCCCCCCCCTCTCGGCCGCCCGCCCGCATGAGGCCGTCCCCCGACCACAGACAGAAACACGTCGAGACGACGGAGGAAGAAGCGCCGCCAGCGAACGCACCGTCAGAGCAGGTCAGACGTCTACATCCTGCAGGAGAAAAGTCCTCAGTTTACGATGCGATAATACTTTAAAGATCAAGTCTGACATTTGACTTGCATCACAGCAGCTCCATGTGTAACATCAGAGATGGCAAAAGTACACACATCCTGTACTCAAGTAGAAGTACAGATACTCGTGTTTAAAAATACTCTGGTAAAAGTAGAAGTACTGACTAAACTTCTTTACTCAAGTAAAAGTAAAGAACTTTGAAATGTACTTCAGTAAAAAGTACCCATAACTAGCAGCTGCTTTAAAGAGTACCTGACCTCCCTTTATATTCATAGAACAATAATGTCATTGTTAGCTAATGAATGTTTCCATGCTGAACAACGGCAACATGACAACGTTTCCATTGGTCCCTCTTCTTTAGAGAAGACCAGGAAATGATGGATACACGGATCGTGTTCAAATCAATAGACACGCAATGACTGATGAATAATGATCACGCATCAAACACACATTCAGACTAAAGGAACCAGCTGTTTGGAAAATGAGAGAAGTAGAAAGTACAGGTATTTGTGTTCAACATGTAAGAAGTAGAAAGTACAGGTATTTGAGTTCAACATGTAAGAAGTAGAAAGTACAGGTATTTGAGTTCAACATGTAAGAAGTAGAAAGTACAGGTATTTGAGTTCAACATGTGAGAAGTAGAAAGTTCAGGTATTTGAGTTCAACATGTGAGAAGTAGAAAGTACAGGTATTTGAGTTCAACATGTAGAAGTAGAAAGTACAGGTATTTGAGTTCAACATGTGAGAAGTAGAAAGTACAGGTATTTGAGTTCAACATGTAAGAAGTAGAAAGTACAGGTATTTGAGTTCAACATGTAAGAAGTAGAAAGTACAGGTATTTGAGTTCAACATGTGAGAAGTAGAAAGTACAGGTATTTGAGTTCAACATGTAAGAAGTAGAAAGTACAGGTATTTGAGTTCAACATGTAAGAAGTAGAAAGTACAGGTATTTGTGTTCAACATGTGAGAAGTAGAAAGTACAGGTATTTGAGTTCAACATGTAAGAAGTAGAAAGTACAGGTACTTGAGTTCAACATGTGAGAAGTAGAAAGTACAGGTATTTGAGTTCAACATGTAAGAAGTAGAAAGTACAGGTATTTGGGTTCAACATGTAAGAAGTAGAAAGTACAGGTATTTGAGTTCAACATGTAAGAAGTAGAAAGTACAGGTATTTGAGTTCAACATGTAAGAAGTAGAAAGTACAGGTACTTGAGTTCAACATGTGAGAAGTAGAAAGTACAGGTATTTGAATTCAACATGTAAGAAGTAGAAAGTACAGGTATTTGAGTTCAACATGTAAGAAGTAGAAAGTACAGGTATTTGAGTTCAACATGTAAGAAGTAGAAAGTACAGGTATTTGTGTTCAACATGTAAGAAGTAGAAAGTACAGGTATTTGAGTTCAACATGTAAGAAGTAGAAAGTACAGGTATTTGAATTCAACATGTAAGAAGTAGAAAGTACAGGTATTTGTGTTCAACATGTAAGAATTAGAAAGTACAGGTATTTGAGTTCAACATGTAAGAAGTAGAAAGTACAGGTATTTGAGTTCAACATGTAAGAAGTAGAAAGTACAGGTATTTGAATTCAACATGTAAGAAGTAGAAAGTACAGGTATTTGAGTTCAACATGTAAGAAGTAGAAAGTACAGGTATTTGAGTTCAACATGTAAGAAGTAGAAAGTACAGGTATTTGAGTTCAACATGTAAGAAGTAGAAAGTACAGGTATTTGAGTTCAACATGTGAGAAGTAGAAAGTACAGGTATTTGTGTTCAACATGTAAGAAGTCAAAGTAAAAAGTCGACAGAAAAATAAGTATTGGAGTAAAGTACTGATACCAGAAACATGTACTTAAGTACAGGAAGGAAGTATTTGTACTCCACTACTTCCCACCTCTTACAGCAGACTGTTTACCCCGATAGTACCCCCCCCTAACCTGTGTGTGTGTGGAGCAGTGTGAGAACCTGCTGGATTGGGATGTGGAGGTGTTACAGCCCGACACATTAACAGCACCCAAGGTGGGTGAAAGTCAGCCTAACACTGGGTTCACATGCAGTTTTAGATTTAGTTTTGATTATACTAATATAAAACCATGTTTAAATAGTGGAATCGACAACAACGACACTACAGTCTTTTACCTCTCACACATGGTGCACAGACCCAACTTTAAACTGCATGTAAACGCAGTGTCTGGAGTGTGTGTGTGTGTGTGTGTGTGTGTGTGTGTGTGTGTGTGGTGTGTGTGTGTGTGTGTGTGTGTGTGTGTGTGTGTGTGTGTGTGTGTGTGTGTGTGTGTCAGATTTAGTTTGAACTGCATGATCACTTTGCATGCAAATGTTTGTCTTGCATGATTCTCATTATCTGATCAGATTAATTGATAGCGGTGCTAAAATGAGGACAGTTTTGAAAATGGACTCTTTTATAACTGTGTTCCCACATTGATGTTTTAAGCGGTAGTAGAGTAAATATGGAAGGGTCTCACACGTTTATCTCACTGGTTGTTTTTGTCTCGTACTGCCGCTCCGAAGGCGCCGTCACCGGACTTATGGGTAAGCAGAGCGGAGAAAACCAGTAGTATGAGTCACTAGAAACGCTTACGTTTTCTGCAAATTAAAACTGAAATTCAGTTTTAAGTGACTCTAAATTCTGCCCACAAATGTGCTCTATTTATTATTCTATCATCATGAAAAGCAAAGGTCTGCAGATGAAGAAATAACGCTTCAACCTTTCTCCTCAAAACCTCCTTCCTGTCCCTACACCACCCGGGTCTTTTCCTTTATCAAACCCTTTTAAAACCCAACGCTCCGACTCCCATCCTCTTCCACAATACCCCACGACCCCCTTACCTTTTATAGCATGACGAGCCTGCTGTAGAGCCCCAGCCAGCTGTAGAGCCCCATCCAGCTGTAGAGCCCCAGCACGATGACCACAGGCACCCAGAAGAAACTCACGGAGGATGGGAAGACGTAGGAAGCACCGCCCAGAGCTTTACCCCTGCAGAACCTGTTCAGGGGAGCTGGGGAGACGCTGGAGTCCCTCAGACGCACACCGAGCCCAACTGGGGAGACGCTGGAGTCCCCGGTGTGCAGGAGTGCTGGGGAGACGCTGGAATCCCTCAGACGCACACCGAACCCAACTGGGGAGACGCTGGACTCCCCGCTGTGCAGGAGAGCTGGGGAGACGCTGGAGTCCTTCAGACGCACACCGAACCCAACTGGGGAGACGCTGGACTCCCTGCTGTGCAGGAGAGCTGGGGAGACGCTGGAGTCCTTCAGACGCACACCGAACCCAACTGGGGAGACGCTGGAGTCCCTCAGACGCACACCGAACCCAACTGGGGAGACGCTGGAGTCCCCGCTGTGCAGGAGTGCTGGGGAGACGCTGGAGTCCTTCAGACGCACACCGAACCCAACTGGGGAGACGCTGGAGTCCCTCAGACGCACACCGAACCCAACTGGGGAGACGCTGGAGTCCCCGGTGTGCAGGAGAGCTGGGGAGACGCTGGAGTCCTTCAGACGCACACCGAACCCAACTGGGGAGACGCTGGAGTCCCTCAGACGCACACCGAACCCAACTGGGGAGACGCTGGAGTCCCCGCTGTGCAGGAGTGCTGGGGAGACGCTGGAGTCCTTCAGACGCACACCGAACCCAACTGGGGAGACGCTGGAGTCCGTCAGACGCACACCGAACCCAACTGGGGAGACGCTGGAGTCCCCGGTGTGCAGGAGAGCTGGGGAGACGCTGGAGTCCAAGCCCCTCAGACGTACACCGAGCCAAACTGGGACAACGATGGTGCCAAAGCGGTGCAGGGGGGCTGGGGAGAAGAAGGAAAGGTAGGGTCAGGGGTCTTTAAAACACCACAGGTTAAAGCCTGGAAATCAAGGATCCCTCAAACACTAGAAGTCACAAAAACCCTTTCTTTACGGTTCTATTTTTCCTTTTTTCTGATGAATGCTTCAGGGTTTTATTACACATATTGTAAATGACATTAAGGGGTAACACGGACTTGATTTGTGGCTCTACTGCAACATGTTTAGTTCCTTAATCCTCTTTAATAATGCACCTTTCTGTTATGTTCTGCTACAGAGCGCGGTGACCAATGGCTCGGACGGAGACCTCCCGCCAGGATTCATCTACAAGGTTATATTACTAAATGCTCCATTGACTTGGATTATAAATGAATGCTGTGCACTTCTTAATGAGGTTGTGGGTGTTTCTGCTGCAGGTGAAAGCGGTGCATGAATACGTTGCCACTGACGGCGACGAGCTGGAGCTGAAGGTGGGAGACTCTGTGCTGGTTCTGGCCTTTGAAAACCCGGACGAACAGGTCAATAACAAACACTTTCTTCACTTCCACTTTATCTATTCCTACTTTTGCAACTACCGAGCATGATGATGGCAACATTTAAACATGTATACTTGTTAGTTCATCATTTATCTTTGAAAGGAAGCTACTCTTAAGCATGTGTTGTTAAATATTTTGAGCTTTTCGCGTGTCATTTAAAGCCTAATTTTCATTCCCAACTTTGTCACATACAGAATTGTCACAGTTTTAAATGTTGTGCATGACATTATGACCTTAAACACAAGTACTTGGTCATTCATCTTGTAGCTTTGGTTGAGGAAAAGACTGTTTTTTGGGTCAAAACGTACTAAATAGCCACGTTTTGTTTTTCGGTCTTCCTGCAGGACGACGGCTGGCTCCTGGGTGTTCAGGAGACTCACTGGTTGCAGAAGAAAGATATTTCAATCAAAGGTGTTTTCCCTGAAAACTTTACTCAGAAGGTTTGAGGTTCATGCAGCAGAAGTACTTTTCCCCAAACTCTTCAGAATTATAGATAGAACTGAGTTGAAACGTCAGTAAATGTGCATTCACACAACAAAGTGTATCAGTGCATGATTCCAAATATGCGCTGGACATCTAGACGGCTACGGTCTCTCATGAAAACATAGATAACTTATTAACCCAACTCCCTTTTGGTCAATGAAGCGCAATCCTCTAAATTAAATTAATAATATTGTTTTAATTCCCTTTCCTGAATTATTTATATGCTAAACTCAAACAAAACTCATGTCATGAATGTATTGAATGAATGTCAAAATGTTTTATGTATCGTCATCGGGTTTTTGGAAAAAAATATATTATGAGAACTTTTCACGGTTCCTTGCATGAAGTATTTGATTGTATTGTCATTTATTTTGTAACACTGTGACGACGGGTGGCTTTGCTGGAAGAAATGTGGCTCAGATTGAAAAAAAAGCAGATGACCCAACTCAGAGCCCTGGGGAACGCCACAGGTTTAAACAACATTATCAAAATCTATTACAGTTTCTTGTAGGACTTTCAAAAGGGAACATTAGTCTTTCATTTATTTTACCGGCCATTTTGAAGACATGACCTAAAGTGTGGCTTACATTTTCTAACAACTTTTATTTAGATTTTTGAATCATCTTTACGTTGATGGGTAAAACGGATAACCCCACACAAACTGTATTTTTACATTGTGTGGGATTAACACATAAGGAATCAGTCCAAGTGGTTAATGTCGCACCATTTGTTGGATCAAGTCAGTGTCATTAAAGATGAATAAAACAACGTGGGGTCTCAGTGTCTTATGTGTGCCTTTTGGTAAATGGACTGTATTTAAATATCTCTTTACATACGAGTCATTCTTCCATTCACACCTCATTCATGCAGAGCAGCACCACTTGCTGTAGGGAAGCTAACACTCACACACACACTCACACACACACACACACACACACACTCACACACCATTGGCCATTGGGCTGGGATCGAACCAGCCACAGTCACATTTTACCACTTCTAAGTATTTATATCTTGTTTTGCATTTATTGTAGGTGTTCTTTTTTTAAATATATTTGCTCCTATTTCTCTATTTAATTCACACCAAATACCTGAAGCTGTGAAGACCTACTTGGCAATAAACCAAATTCCTAGTAGATCTCCATGGAGACCCCCCTCCCCCTCCACCTAACAGAGATTTGGTGTTAATGAATATCAGCGTCCTACACACACACACACACACACACACACACACACACACACACACACACACACACACACACACACACACACACACACACACACACACACACACACACACACACACCCACACACACACACACACACACACACACACTAAAACTATTCTCTGTTTACCTTGTTACCCGTGACCTAAATGAGGCTGAGATGTGTGCAGGTCGGGGTTATACATTATACAGGTGCCGGACAAGGGGTTATTGATGTGTGGCCGAGCGCGTTTGCATACTGATTTCCACGGCTGAATGATTGACTAAGGTTACTCCCAGTTTAAGGACAACAAAGCTGGTTACCATAGAGTTTGGAGGGAGTATAACTACCGCAGGAGTCTCAACTCCAACAAGCAGATTCCTCGAGCAGATCCTCAGTCAGCAGCAGGAATTTCTAATCATGGTGAGCTTCTACAGTTTTACACATTTTAACGACATGCTTGTTGCTTTCTTGCTTGAATATAAAGTAGAAATCTATCATTTAAAAGCTGTGTCGCAGATCATTTAATCCTAATTCTAATTTCTCCTCTCTTGTGCAGCGTGAATGCCTTTCAATCCATGTTGGTCAGGCCGGCGTGCAAATGGGTAATGCATGCTGGGAGCTCTACTGTCTGGAGCACGGCATCCAGCCGGACGGTCAGATGCCGAGCGACAAGACCATCGGGGGGGGAGACGACTCCTTCAACACCTTCTTCAGCGAGACTGGAGCTGGAAAACACGTTCCCAGAGCCGTGTTCGTGGACCTGGAGCCCACGGTCATCGGTACGGTCGTTATTTTCAAATGCAAAGGTGCACTGTAGGTTAAACAGAAGTTGAGAACTCCTGATTATATCCTTTCTGTTTTTTGTTTACAGATGAAGTCCGCACAGGAACCTACCGGCAGCTCTTCCACCCGGAGCAGCTGATCACTGGAAAGGAAGATGCAGCCAACAACTACGCCCGCGGGCACTACACCATCGGGAAGGAGATCATCGACCTGGTTCTGGACAGGACTCGTAAACTGGTTAGTTTTTAAGCCAAAGCTTTGTGACTCGAGTTTAGATCTAATAATAAACTAATTCTATTGTTTTGTTTTCCTGCAGGCCGACCAGTGCACAGGGCTCCAGGGTTTCCTCATCTTCCACTCCTTCGGAGGGGGAACCGGCTCTGGCTTCACCTCCCTGCTGATGGAGCGTCTCTCCGTCGACTACGGGAAGAAGTCCAAGCTTGAGTTTGCCATCTATCCGGCTCCTCAAGTGTCCACGGCTGTGGTGGAGCCCTACAACTCCATCCTGACCACCCACACCACCCTGGAGCACTCTGACTGCGCCTTCATGGTGGACAACGAGGCCATCTACGACATCTGCCGCAGGAACCTGGACATCGAGCGGCCGACCTACACCAACCTCAACAGGCTGATCGGACAGATCGTCTCCTCCATCACCGCCTCCCTGCGCTTCGACGGCGCCTTGAACGTGGATCTGACGGAGTTCCAGACCAACCTGGTGCCCTACCCTCGAATCCACTTCCCTCTGGCCACCTACGCCCCGGTTATCTCCGCAGAGAAGGCCTACCACGAGCAGCTGTCAGTCTCAGAAATCACCAACGCCTGCTTCGAGCCCGCCAACCAGATGGTGAAATGTGACCCTCGCCACGGGAAATACATGGCCTGCTGTCTCCTGTACCGCGGAGACGTTGTTCCCAAAGAGGTGAACTCTGCCATCGCCACCATCAAAACCAAGCGCACCATCCAGTTTGTGGACTGGTGTCCCACTGGCTTCAAGGTGGGCATCAACTACCAGCCCCCCACCGTGGTTCCTGGAGGAGACCTGGCCAAGGTGCAGAGGGCGGTGTGCATGCTGAGCAACACCACCGCCATCGCAGAGGCCTGGGCGCGCCTGGACCACAAGTTCGACCTGATGTACGCCAAGAGGGCCTTCGTGCACTGGTACGTGGGAGAGGGGATGGAGGAGGGGGAGTTCTCCGAGGCCAGAGAGGACATGGCCGCCCTGGAGAAGGACTACGAGGAGGTGGGCACCGACAGCGTGGGGGACGAAGGAGAAGAAGGGGAGGAATACTAAGGTGTTAAACATCTTCAGTCAAGCCACAATTGTACTTCAAATGTCACAAAACTGTAACAGAATATAAAATAAAGTTAATATGGTAAGCATCTGTGTGTTTCATGTGTGCTAAAAGGTCATGTCTTTAACAATGAGAAGCCTAGCAGGAATGTTGCATCCCCCCCTTCCCCTTTTATATGTGCTGACGTTTAGCTTCTCACACCAGCTATTTGTTCGGCCTCTCTGCTAAGATCAGCGGCCAACAGAGAGGAACAAAGTAGACCTGAGAAAAGAGTAACTAGGGAGACTAAGTGTTCTGGCAAACATGACTTGCCAGAAGGAAGTGGTTTGTTGTTGCATCTCCAGGGTTACCTGCAGGCGCAGAGGTGAAACCAATACCAGCCATTTATCTGAACACAATGGGTCTGATCACTGACTGGGACTTACTCAAGTGTTTCTCTCTCAATAAGGAAAATACCATCTCTGGGGTCTGTGAACAAAACAATGCATATTACATCATTTTAGGGTTAGCAGGTTTATAAGGCAATGAACCCATGCACCTGTTGAAGAAGTCAAACTGCACATCTCTGTCAGGACACACTTTGTTAACATCTAACTTTGGGTGTTTCATCGCATGCATCCAGCTCCTTTCTATTTCTTTGGTGCAGTAAAACCCATTGGAGCTCTCAAAAGTCAAATCCTGCTCTAATGCAGAGGAGGTCTGTTGCCTTTGCATTGCAGATGGATCTTAACCAAAGTGCGGATGCAACGTTCAGGTCACTGAGGAGGGATTTGTTTTCCTCTGCCAGATAAACACTGAGGCTCCAAATGAGACATTTTAACAGAATATGAAATGTAAACACTGCTCCATTACAGAATGTCTTCATGCATGCAATATATTTTAGTTTGGTGAATGCAAGGTCCTATCCAACAGCAGGCAAACTGTTTTAAGATGTCCTTTATTACGTGTGAACCCCCTGCTCACTGCACAGCAGCAGCGAGCAGGCCTTTCATTTAACATGTGTAATTGGAGGAGGGGGGGGGGGGGGGGGGGGGGGGGGGGGTGCTGTTATGGCTCATATTTCACAGCCTCTCTGCCATTGTCGCTGGCTACTCGTTTGTGTAAGAACAGCTGTTGTTCCTCCGATCCGAGCACGGCGTTGATCTTTTTTTCGTGCTCCCCCTCCTCACCTTTCATCATGTTTGCGCTCACGCAGCGTCTCCAGTTACCACAACAGAAAGAGGCTGTTGCCAGGTGATGCCGTGCTATAAAGCCGCTGCGCAGCTCTAACGTACACAACATCCCCAGCCACTCATCTCAGGTGAACGAGGGACTGCTAAAAAGACAACATGGTGAGGACTTCTTTGTTTTAACGTTAGGCAACACACCCGAAAAAACGCAACATGAGTTATCCGGAATACACCTCAGAAAGCATAGTGCTGTGTGTTCGGCCACAATACCTAAAAGAGGCAGTGTGTGCAAAGTCATTGGGTTGCACAGTAGGACTCATTAATGCCGTAGAGGTATTGGGGAATGTTGTCAATGTTTCATCCACTTACAGGAAGTTAGACACACTTTGTAGCTTTTAAAATGTTCCTGGTATCCGATTGGGACATACTGTTTGTTTAGTTTGGTATCTCTCGAGCGTGGCTTGGTAACTAGGTGTCAGGGGAAATACTACTAAGCACTGGGATACATTCACTTAATGACTTTGTTTGCTGAAGCTACCTTGGCTGATTTAATTGTCTTCAGTTAAATAATGCGTCTCATCCTCTTGAAGCTGACTGTATCTTTAACATAAGCGTGCTACGTTAATTCTCTTGCACTATTTTATCTGTTTATTCGTCTTATTTGTTCTATGTCCTATATATATATATATAGATGTTGCATTGTGGGAGGAGCCTGTGACTTCAGTTTTCATTACCATATCTACACTGTAGCTAATGTGCACTACAATAAAGCCTTGAAACTTGAATCTTAATGAGTTTTTATGGTCTGCAGGAAGTTATTGACATCTGATCCACTTTCTCTCGCAGCGTGAATGCATCTCCATCCACATTGGCCAAGCTGGAGCTCAGATAGGCAATGCATGCTGGGAGCTCTACTGTCTGGAGCACGGCATCCAGCCGGACGGTCAGATGCCGAGCGACAAGACCATCGGGGGGGGGAGACGACTCCTTCAACACCTTCTTCAGCGAGACTGGAGCTGGAAAACACGTTCCCAGAGCCGTGTTCGTGGACCTGGAGCCCACGGTCATCGGTACCATCATCAGATCCTTTTCTTGAGACTTTTAAAATACAAAAGTATGCCACCCCATCCATTTATATGTTGACTTTCTTTCCATTTACAGATGAAGTCCGCACAGGAACCTACCGGCAGCTCTTCCACCCGGAGCAGCTGATCACTGGAAAGGAAGATGCAGCCAACAACTACGCCCGCGGGCACTACACCATCGGGAAGGAGATCATCGACCTGGTTCTGGACAGGACTCGTAAACTGGTGAGTTTTTAAGCAACTACTTCCTATTTGAGTTTATTCAAGTCAGTCACAGAGTCATGATGAATTGTTTTCCTGCAGGCCGACCAGTGCACAGGGCTCCAGGGTTTCCTCATCTTCCACTCCTTCGGAGGGGGAACCGGCTCTGGCTTCACCTCCCTGCTGATGGAGCGTCTCTCCGTCGACTACGGGAAGAAGTCCAAGCTTGAGTTTGCCATCTATCCGGCTCCTCAAGTGTCCACGGCTGTGGTGGAGCCCTACAACTCCATCCTGACCACCCACACCACCCTGGAGCACTCTGACTGCGCCTTCATGGTGGACAACGAGGCCATCTACGACATCTGCCGCAGGAACCTGGACATCGAGCGGCCGACCTACACCAACCTCAACAGGCTGATCGGACAGATCGTCTCCTCCATCACCGCCTCCCTGCGCTTCGACGGCGCCTTGAACGTGGATCTGACGGAGTTCCAGACCAACCTGGTGCCCTACCCTCGAATCCACTTCCCTCTGGCCACCTACGCCCCGGTTATCTCCGCAGAGAAGGCCTACCACGAGCAGCTGTCAGTCGCAGAAATCACCAACGCCTGCTTCGAGCCCGCCAACCAGATGGTGAAATGTGACCCTCGCCACGGGAAATACATGGCCTGCTGTCTCCTGTACCGCGGAGACGTTGTTCCCAAAGATGTGAACTCTGCCATCGCCACCATCAAAACCAAGCGCACCATCCAGTTTGTGGACTGGTGTCCCACTGGCTTCAAGGTGGGCATCAACTACCAGCCCCCCACCGTGGTTCCTGGAGGAGACCTGGCCAAGGTGCAGAGGGCGGTGTGCATGCTGAGCAACACCACCGCCATCGCAGAGGCCTGGGCGCGCCTGGACCACAAGTTCGACCTGATGTACGCCAAGAGGGCCTTCGTGCACTGGTACGTGGGAGAGGGGATGGAGGAGGGGGAGTTCTCCGAGGCCAGAGAGGACATGGCCGCCCTGGAGAAGGACTACGAGGAGGTGGGCACCGACAGCGTGGGGGAGGAGGACGAAGGAGAGGAGTACTGAGTCACTGAAACACCTACAGCTCGCTGAAGTAATATAGACTCCATCATTCAATTCATTCATTCTTTCCAGTGAGCTACAACATGTTCGTGCAAAATAAACAAACATATTGAAGTACTTATTTTGTGCTGTGTTTACTACAAAAAGGTGGCAGTTTTATAATTGATGAGCTCTA
Organism: Gymnodraco acuticeps; assembly: GCF_902827175.1. NCBI lineage: Eukaryota > Metazoa > Chordata > Actinopteri > Perciformes > Bathydraconidae > Gymnodraco > Gymnodraco acuticeps. Next base: position 12,258 of record NW_022991231.1, read on the forward strand.
AATAGACGTCATTTTGACAAAAAACATCAAATCTAATTGATGGATTACTTAAGTGATATCAGCAGTTGGTTTAATGTCTGACCATCCTTCAAAACTCAATAGATTTTCATTTAAAAACACACATACACAGTATCATGTTGAAACCAGTGACAGTTTAGTATTTGAATCCCTACAGCTGTAACATGTGAAGTGTTCCCCCGCTCTGTCCGGCCCAGAAGAAGATTTAAGCTCCATTGGGAATTTGGGGATCATTGATTAAAATCGTATTTAATTTCTGTACTCAGGGGCTAGTGGGACAAAGTCTGGACCAGGCTAAATCCTGGAGTCCTCAGATGTGTGGGAGGGAATATGATATGTATCTAGGTCTAAAACACCTCATCCTGCAGGTGCTTCTTTAGGAATAAAATGTGATGATTGCAGAATCAGTCCTTCTTTGTTGATATCAATTCTCTCTCTGGATCTTCAGCCATGCAGCAAACAAAACCAAACCATGCTCCCAGTTCCTCAGAGTCCTGCCTACTCTCTGGAAAGCGACTTTGAGCACCTGTAGAAGCGCTAACAAAATTAATCTATTATTATTATTATTAACAAGTCACACAATACTGTCTGGCTAATGGTAATAGGCTAATTATCATAGTAAAAGTGTAAAAGTGTCCCAAAGCATTTCAGAAAGAACTGTTACTGCCAGAACCAGAGAAGAGTTATGTGTATTTTTCTAACTAATTAACTGATAAGATACAAGTAGAGTTTAAAATACTGCTCTCAGAAATAATGTATTAATTTATAGCCCAACGTTGGTATGCACTGTGAACAAACTAAACATGATGATGGGACTCCATGACCCCATGACCTCATGACCTCGTGACCCCATGACCCCGCCCCCTCTGTTGGTCAGAGAGCTTCTTAGGGACAGTCAGCTGGCGGCCCGGATGACACATGCGCTACAGCTCAGCAACCGCACGCGCCGACGAGATGTACACAGAAGAGAGAGTGGAGGGAATACACAGCGATAACTGGAGTTTCTGTGACTTCAAAGGTCAGTCAAAGGCTGAACTCACACATGTGATCTGACCGCTTTGTCCTATTAGCTAGCAGCTATGCTAATGGCTAATATAGTTGTCCTTCCGGTTGACAGGCTCTGATCTACACACTTCAAACATGATTCTCGATTAGTTTTCTCTTTCTTTTACCTGCTTTCAGAGGATACATCTACAGCTTAATATATAACACACTTTATTATATTTTAAGCTGTTATTAAATAAATATAATGAAGTAAAAGTACAAAGTAGCAAAACATTGAAATACAGTACAGTACAATATAGTACTTAATATATATATAAATAATTGCTTAAATATGTCCATGTTGCCATTGTGAGAAGGCGGACATATTCCAGTGATGGCATATGATCAATGATTTAAAGTCGTGTGGATGTATTGATTGACCAACAACATGCCATGTTTGGTAGACATAATCAATAAAAGAAGGAACCCATGATGTGCCAGCTGTGCCTAGGCCTGTCACGATCATTCATTTTGTTGGACGATACATTTTCTTGGAAATTATTGCGATAAACGATAATATTGTCGGCACTGTTTTGACCATTTTAGACCTCTGACATAATAATATCATAATGATTCATGTACATCCTTTCAAAAAGAACTTTTTAATTAACATTCAACATTGTAAATGGAATAATATTAAAAGATAATAATTATATATAATAAATAAAACAAATTCATTAAATTATAAAAAGATTATTAAATCACACACAACCAAAACAATACATGAAATAGACTCAGGCTGGAAAACAGAGCTCTCTCTATCTATCTATCTATCTATATAAATAAATAAATATGAGCGCACATTGTCTCACAAGCACTCCTTAAAACAACAGTCAAGTGTACTCTGCCCAGGTGCCTCAACAGGCCATATCCAAATCTGTATTTCGAGCAAGGAATATGGAATGCCGTTTAAGCCTAAATTAAATAAATTACATTGCATTGCATTTAGCTGACGCTTTTATCCAAAGCGACTTACAATAAGTGCGTTCGACCAACAAAATACAAACTTGAAGAAAACAGAATCATAAAAGAACATCAGGCTTCATAGAGCAAAAACATTTCAAGTGCTACTCAACTGGCTTTAGATAAGCCAGTCCTTTATTAGTATATAAGTGCTTTGTTAATAATTCTATCGCTCGAAGTGGAGTCGAAAGAGATGAGTTTTCAGTCTGGAAGGTGTGCAAGCTATCTGCCGTCCTGATGTCAATGGGGAGCTCATTCCACCATCTTGGAGCCAGGACAGCAAACCCACGTGTTTTTGCCGATGGGAACTTGGGTCCCCCTCGCAGCGAGGGTGCAGCGAGTCGTTTGGCTGATGCAGAGTGGAGTGCACGTGCTGGGGTGTACGGTTTAACCATGTCCTGGATGTAGGAAGGGCCAGATCCATTCGCAGCACGGTAAGCAAGTACCAGTGTCTTGAAGTGGATTCTAGCAGTTACCGGAAGCCAGTGAAGGCAGCGGAGGAGCGGAGTGGTGTGGGAACATTTAGGAAGGTTGAAGACCAGACGAGCCGCTGCATTCTGGATGAGCTGCAGAGGTCGGATGGCACATGCAGGTAGACCAGCCAGGAGGGAGTTGCAGTAGTCTAGGCGTGAGATGACGAGAGCCTGGACCAGAACCTGAGTCGCTTTCTGAGTCAGCTGGGGACGCATCCTCCTGATGTTGTAAAGCGTGTATCTGCAGCAACGGGTTGTAGCAGCGATGTTTGCAGTGAAGGACAGGTTGTTATCTAGGGTCACACCCAGATTCCTTGCAGTCTGAGTCGGGGAAACAACTGAGGTGCCGATGTTGATTGTTAGGTCAAGAGTGGGACAATCTTTTCCCGGGAGGAAGAGCAGCTCAGTCTTGTCAAGGTTGAGCTTGAGGTGGTGAGCAGACATCCACTGAGAGATGTCAGCTAGACAAGCAGAGATGCGTGCAACGACCTGGGTCTCTGAGCGGGGAAAGGACAGAATTAATTGGGTGTCGTCAGCGTAGCAGTGGTAAGAAAAACCATGCGGGCTAATGACTGATCCGAGCGAGTTTGTGTACAAGGAGAAGAGGAGGGGACCAAGAACAGAGCCCTGAGGGACCCCTGCAGTTAATTGACAAGGGTCGGACTCGGACCCTCTCCAAGTTACCCTGTAGGTGCGGTCTTTCAGGTATGAGGTGAGGAGGGAAAGTGCAGAGCCTGAAACTCCATGTTTTTGGAGAGTGCGAAGGAGGATCTGATGATTCACCGTGTCGAATGCAGCAGACAGGTCCAACAGGATGATGACAGAGGAGAGGGAGGCTGCTTAGTGTGCAGTTCCTCAGTGACAGCAAGGAGGGCAGTTTCTGTGAAGTGACCTGCCTTGAAACCAGACTGGTGCGGATCCAGAAGGTTGTTCTGATGGAGATAACAGGAGAGTTGTTTAAAGACAGCGCGTTCAAGTGTTTTAGACAGGAACGGGAGGAGAGAGACAGGCCTGTAGTTTATAACATCAGACGGGTTGAGAGTGGGTTTCTTTAGGAGAGGGTTTACTCTTGCCTCCTTGAGACTGTTTGGAAAGTGACCAGAAGTTAGAGAAGTGTTGATGAAATGGGTGAGAAACGGTAGAATATCAGGAGCGATAGTCTGAAGGAGGTTTGAAGGGATAGGGTCCAGAGGACAGGTGGTAGGGCGGGCAGAGGTAATGAGGGTAAGAACCTCACTTGGAGAGAGAGGGGGAAAGGAGGTTAGTGTGTTGGTGGAAGGAGGGTCTGGTGACCCAGCGGTGAGTAAAGGTGAGTCAGAAAAAGAAGAGCGAATATCATCAACCTTTTTTTCAAAGTGGGTAACAAAGTCGCTTGACAGAAGTGAGGAGGGGGGAGGAGCTTTTGGAGGGTCCAAGAGGGTGGAGAAGATGGAAAATAGTTTTTTGGGATTGGAATAGGAAGATTGGATCTTATCTTGAAAGAAAGTGCTACATACATAATTAAATCAATACATATATAAATATGCCTATGAAATAAATAAATAAGGTAATACATATATATAAATGTACATTTAAATACACATTTATTTATTTCATGGGACTTTTATTTCATAATGCCACATTACATTTCCATTTCTAATATTCAAATGAACAGGGCGTGGTTAGCTCACAGATCCAGACCAAAGCAACTGCACCACAACACTGACTCAATAGCTCTTGTTTCACACTCCAGTACTCTTTGCCAACCGCCAATAAACCGGTTCCGGTTCAAGAACCGTTCTTGTGCTTTTCTGGTGCTTAACTGGTTCTTCTCTGGTTCTGCCCCTTTTCCACCAAACCGGTTCCAGAGCCAGTTTCGGGCTACAGCTTGATTTAGCTCTGGTTCTTCCTGTTTCAGCCGCAGCTCTAAGTACCGAAAACCGGTTCTTACTGTAGCTGACCCCACTTGGCTGCCCGGCAAGAACCAAAAACCACGCTCACGTCGGAGGGGCCGAGATTAACCTGAGCCATAATAACAGTTCATGGCGAGTACGGCAAATGAAAGTTGTAACAAACAGTAGCGCTGAGCAAAGTGACTAGAACGCAACCACACACTTATTAAAAAAAACACACTTTATAAAGTCAGGCAACACTAACCAGGCTGCGTGTGAATCTGTTTATCTGCACCTTACTTTGACCAACCGTTCGCTGTCATTGATCATTGGAGAGCAGGCAGACGTTTTGTTTCGTATTATAGCAGCTATCGGATGGAATCAATACATGGGCTGCACAGGTTGTCATGACAATCACAAGTAGAATCATAATGTAAAATGTGCCTGTAGAAAACGGCTTATGGGTTAGGGTTAGGGTTAACCCTAACCCGCTTATGTCACAATAGGAAAGCAACAAGTAGTCCAGATAGTCAGATTAGCCTTTTAATGGCTTTATATATAAATCTGAAGACTCTCTTTATTTTGTGTTGCAGTGTTTGGAGGCGGATACAAGCGGCCGAGATGGGTTTTCTCCGCAGGGTGGCTGGTGTCTCCCTTAGGGATAAGGTGAGAAGTTCGGTCATCAGGGAGGGACTCGGAGTTGAGCCGCTCCTCCTTCGCGTCGAAAGGAGCCAGTTGAGGTGGTTCGGGCACCTAGTTAGGATGCCACCTGGGCGCCTCCCTAGGGAGGTGTTCCAGGCACGTCCAGCTGGGAAGAGACCGAGGGGTAGACCTAGGACCAGGTGGAGGGACTATATCTCTTCGCTGGCCTGGGAGCGCCTTGGGACCCCCCAGTCAGAGCTGGTTGATGAGGGGAAAGGAACGTTTGGGGCTCTCTGCTGGAACGAGACCCCCGAGACCCGACCACGGATAAGCGGGAGAAGATGGATGGATGGAGGCTTGCAGGTGGACTGTTTACACAGCCGTGGGAACTAAGGAAGTCTTAAGGTGTGTGGCTTTTTTATTTTATTCCTGAGTCATAATATCGATTATACTATTCTCCACTTTCTAGTGTTACCGGAAATGATTATGATCATATTATTTTCTGTTTCTTTTTGAAAGAAGAGCTACAGCTGTCCTATGTTTGCTTTTTGGTGGGAGGACCATGGCTGCTTGAGTTCCGTTCTTCGGTTCTTAAACACACTTAAGGTTGTTGAACACACACTGATATTTTCGACAAACTATGCTATGACTTTTATTTCTGATATTTTCATTCTATAGTCAGTACCTACTATGCTGACTTCATGGTGTCTTTTCTTCTTTTCTCTCAGGACTTCGAGGACATTGATCTGACATCAATGAAGACGGTGGCTTCTGGAGTGTCTGAAGAACTTACGGTACTATACTATGACTGTTTTCTCATATTTCCAACTACACTATGACTATTTTCCAACATAGTCATAGTGTACTATGCCAGGGGTTCCCAAACGTTGCCATGCCAAGGACCCCATATAGCATGATCCTCTGGCGGGGACCTCCCTGTTGCAATTTTTTAAATGATGAGTACATTATGATGGAGAATAGGACAAATTAATCATACAGCTTAATACATTTTCTTAATATATATTTGTACTAATAATTAATAATCAGTTATTCTTCAAAAAAAGTTATTTATCTTTTGTTTGTCATTCATTACATTGATTGTGTGTTCTGTTATAAACATTCTTAACACAATATTAAACAGTAATATCAACAGTAAACACATTTTTAAAGTGATTTCTGTCTTTATAATATATAATTTTGAACAGTAATATGAACAATTAACATATATTTTTAGCATTTTTGAAAGCTATTTATATATAATATTCAACAGTAATATTAACAATAGACATATTTATATTCATATATATAAACATCAATATTTGCTACATCCGTGCTCTCGTCCAGCTGCAGAGCGAAACATTCTGACGTCATGGTGTCTTTTTCTTCTTTTCCTGGAACACCGAGTGCAAACATCTGACATCAACGAAGACGGTGGCTTCTGGAGTTTCTGAGGAGTTTACGGTACTATGACCATTTCTGATATTTTCGATACTCGACATGTCGTTTATTTAATTTTTTTTCGACATGTCGTTTTTTTACATTTTCTTCGACATATTTTCCACATACTGACTTCATAGTGTCTTTTTCTTCTTTTCTCCCCACAGGACTGCGAGGACATTCATCTGACATCAATGAAGACGGTGGCTTCTGGAGTTTCTGAAGGACTTACGGTACTATACTATGACTTTTCTGATAATTCCGACATACTTCGTTGTTTTTAATTTCTCTTCTGACATTACTATATTATACTATGTAATTTTTTGTTAAAATGTTTCACCCTAATTTTTTCTAAACCTTCTATACTGTGTCGTTTTTTTCTGGCATTTTCAATCTACTATTCAGACTTTTAGCATATTTTATCCATACTATACCATGGGCGTCGCAGCCATTATATGACAAGTCCCCCCCACTTTTTGAAATGATTAGTTTAGACCCCCCCACTTTTACCATGTGGAAAGTCCGTGAATCGGTGTATCCACTCGCCGCTCTCTGTAGAGAGCTGTGTCAGTGCTTCACTATCAAATACATTCCACTTGCTTATTGAGAGAATGCCTCAATCAATGAAACTCTGTACCGTGTTTTCACTGCTACTTTGTACCAAGGCAGATTCTCCCATAGCGTGCGCATGTTCAAGGAGTGTTGTCATAGTTGGACAGCTCAGATCTGTTGTATGAAGCGATGCCGGTAGCGGAGGTAAGGCACACACACCAAGTGTTCAGGACATTGTTAATACAGCGAAAATCAAAGCTGACGATCTCTTGGTTTGATATGTTTTCTCTCCCAGACAACATGGACATAAGAACATTTCAAAGAACAGGAAAGTAAGTCTTCAGCTGGTAGCAGTTAATCAGTTAACAGTGATGGCGTCGGCGTCTCACTTCTGGAGAGGAGTTTCGTCTTTATGTCATGATAGAGATACAAATACTGAATAGTTTAGATCAGAAAAGGCATCGAAATGCCAGGTTGCTAGTATTTATCATGTAAACAGGGAACATGAATAACCCGGTCTCTCTGTGCTCATGTAAACACCATGATGTCCATGTAGAGACGCAGTCAGTGTGTTTTACTGGAGCCTCAGTTCAATAAGAGATTATTTTCTGAGTTCTTTAACTTCGGTACTCTCTCTCAAAATGGTAATGTGCATTATGTTTTAATTATACTTCTTATCATTCAGAAGCTGTTTGTGTGTGTTTATGTTTTACTGAGTGCTTATAGGCCATTTCCATCCCAGTATTCAGTTAACTGTTTATTTTCTGTGCACATTACATAGACTAGCTAATATCCTACCTACTGCTTGGGGCTTTGAGTCTTCAACATGTCCAATGTCACCGACTGGGACTTACTTTAGAGTCAGTTGTATTTACATTCAGTATGACTTGTTATGATTCAATGTGAAAGAGTATACTGCTCAATACATAATGATCACTTCACCACCTCTCTTGACATCTAGGCGCTTGAGAGTGAGTCAGAGGCAGAACACAGGGACAGTGGAGAGAGGTCCGTTGCTGAGGTGAGTGATGAATGGGAAATGACAGTTTAGAGTCAATTGTGATGTGGACTCTCATCCCAGAGTGTTAAGGAAGTCAGTGGGGATATTGAACAGGAAGCATTTCAGTGAAGGGGCATCATGTGACCAATATAGACAGAAGAGCAACATTTAAGTCAATACCATTCCTAGGTGAACTTAACATCTGTATGGAGTTAGATCAGTCTCGATGTTAATAAATGCTCACAGAAGGATTCACAAATGTATTTTGCAATGTATATATAAATGACTCTCCACAACAATATCTCTCAATGCACTTGTTGTATATAAATGTACAACAAATGGGCATTTAAACTGCTTTTTATTAATTCAAAGACGGCTCTGAATTAATAATCAAATATATTTCCTTTCTTTACTACTGGATGAAATTACAAAATGTACCCATCATTTTCCTCATGCTAGTATAGCCACATAAAAGTATCAAACCACCTGTTAAAATGCACCAGAATACAGGAAATCTATTTTGTCTTTCGTGGTGGGGGACCCCCCCCCCCCCCCCCCGTTAAAAATGTCCCCACCACATTCAGGATGCTTCCTACGCCCATGTACTATATTGACTTCATGGTGTCTTTTTCTTCTCTTCTCCCCACAGGACTGCGAGGACATTCATCTGACATCAGTGAAGACGGTGGCTTCTTGAGTTTCTGAAGGACTTACGGTACTATACGATGACTTTTCTGATATTTTCGACATACTGTACGATGTTTTCTTTTAGCATTTCTCCGACATTGGTTAGGGTTATGACTTTTTTGTCTATTTCGTGCCTATGTCGATTCAAATGTTTTGAAATGTTTCGAAATAATATATTATAACTTTTCTGTCATCGTTATCATCATACTATACTACGCCTTGTTTCTACGCACTATTCCGTGCCTTATTTCCACGTTAAATACGATGTTTTCTCCGACATTGGTTAGGGTTAGGACTTTTTTGTCATTTTTTTCAACATGCTATATTATAACTTTTCTGTCATCGTTATCGACATACTATACTACGCCTTGTTTCTACGCACTAAACCGTGCCTTATTTCCACATCAAATACGATGTTTTCATGGGTTAGGGTTAGCTATACTGACTTCATGGTGTCTTTTTCTTCTTTTCTCCCCACAGGACTGCGAGGACATTCATCTGACATCAGTGAAGACGGTGGCTTCTTGAGTTTCTGAAGGAATTACGGTACTATACGATGACTTTTCTGATATTTTCGACATACTGTACGATGTTTTCTTTTAGCATTTCTCCGACATTGGTTAGGGTTATGACTTTTTTGTCTATTTCGTGCCTATGTCGATTCAAATGTTTTGAAATGTTTCGAAATACTATATTATAACTTTTCTGTCATCGTTATCATCATACTATACTACGCCTTGTTTCTACGCACTATTCCGTGCCTTATTTCCACGTTAAATACGATGTTTTCTCCGACATTGGTTAGGGTTAGGACTTTTTTGTCATTTTTTTAAACATGCTATATTATAACTTTTCGGTCATTTTTAACGAAATAAAATACCACGCCTGGTATCTACACACTATGCCGTGCCTTATTATGGCATCAAATATTTGTTTAGATTATTTAGTTGCGTTTTTAAAAAAAAATCGACATACTATACTATGTCGTTTCAAAATGTTCAATTTTTTTAAAATGCTATATTATGACTTTTCTGTTATCGTTATCGACATACTATACTACGCCTTGTTTCTACGCACTATTCTGTGCCTTATTTCCACATCAAATACGATGTTTTCATGGGTTAGGGTTAGCTATACTGACTTCATGGTGTCTTTTCTTCTTTTCTTCCCACAGAGAGTGAAGAGAGGACGCCCCCCCCCCCCACGCCATCAATTAAGACCCCGGCTGCCTATGCTTCTGAAAAACTTGTGGACGTTTTCAGCCTTGGGGAAGTATAGCAGACTTAGCAGCCTTGGGGACGTATAGCAGACTCAACAGACTATCGATGTGGCTGCAGTGAGAGCCTACAGCCACTTAGCAGACTTAGCCGACTTGGGGCGGTGGCTGGGGTGCCGAGCGGCCCCCCCCCAGCCACGTCAGCCCCCCCGACTTAGCAGACTTAGCAGGCCTACAGACTTAGCAGACTATCGGCAGTGACTGCAGGCCCCTGCACAGGAGTGCAGTGAGAGCCGGCAGCCACCTATCGGCCGCTTATTAGACTTAGCAGACTTGGGGACGTTTAGCAGACTTGGGGACGTTTAGCAGACTTGGGGACGTTTAGCAGATTGGGGACAAGGCTGCACTGCTATGTATGAATAAATGTGAATAAAGCAAAAGTTTCTTAAAATACATTTGTCTCCTTTGTTCATTTCCAGTTCCTAAGATAGTATCCTATTCACTACTCTCTTACTTCCTAACACTCCTTTCTTCTATTCCCTTAAATAGCATCCTATTAACCAATTAATGTATTCATTACCCCTTTATCCATCTACTCTCTGCAACGTATAAGTCTCGAACCTGCAACCTCTGGTCTACCAACCACCCTTCTATCTCCTTGAGCTATGAGACCTGATGACCTTCCTCTGCTTTTACTTGTTTTTGACTTCTTCCTTTTGAAGAAGACATCTTAAACCTCCACCCGAGGTTTGAACTCACGGTCTCTGGTCTCCAAGACGGGTTCTTATCACAGTGAGCCATTCGGTGTGACACAGTTAGATGTTCCCTGGCATATGTGAGATTGTCACCTCAGGTTTGGACCTTCAAATACACAGCCCAGGCACCTCCTAGTGAAGGTTACATCGCTTATTGTCGGTTTAACCTTGAAAGTGTGTGAGACAAAATAGCTTAGAGTCAAAGACTGTGACTCCATGACCTAACTATGAAACAGGGTTCAAAATACATTTGATTTAGCTATTGAATAGGCCCACCACAAACCAAGTGCTTTCTGACCTCTAAAATCACAATAATATTCCAGGCATTTTACTCATCTGACAAATCCAGTCCAATAAAACAGCTTGTTTGAAGATTTGGAAGTTGTGTGAGTGTATGGCCAGAGGGCAGGACCTATAAACACATTGACTACCCAATGTGAGGACCTTCTGACTATGTCAATATAGTTTTAAAAAAACAAAACACTTACTGACTTTTTTAGGATATTAACAGATGTTGTAAAATAAGAACCGGGGGCCTTACAGTAACGTTGCACTAGATGGCAGCAAAGTGTTCTTGATCTGAGAGAAGAACAAAACAAGATATCTCAATAAAATATACTTTGAAATCATAAATATTGGGAACATAAATATGATCAAGTCAAATGTGAAATACGGCTCGAGATACACTTTGTTATATTCCATGGAATGCTCTGAACATCCCGATAGCAATGAATATCTGAAGTGCTTTGACACAAAATCCATAAAACATGTCATCTGTGGAAGCCGTGGAACTTTAAAAAGCACGACCAACTTTAGTCTAGTTATCTCAGTGGGTCTCAAACGGTTTGGTCACGATTCATGTAAATACATTTTTAAACTATAACTAAGCTCCAGTTGTTGACAAAGTCATTTCCTGTGGCTTTATTGTTATTGTTATAAAGTGAAATAAATAACTCTTGAAAATAAAGGATTAGAGAAAAGGACTACATTTATAAAATAATAAATAAGGGCTACTGGGCTCTGCTCTCTCCTCACTCTGCAACGTGATAATTAAGTACATCAAAAAGCGTGTGTGTTTAAAGTGAAGCAGCATTTGTTCAGTCGGGTTTTAAAGAGCAGAAAGACACAGAAGCCAGGCGAGCGATTGCAGCACTTCAACACTCAAATATTTATTCAAGGTCTCACAAATACAAAATAAGCTTTTCTGTTTTTTCAGAGAATAGCATTTCTTTTTAATTTTTTTTATTTCTTTTTTGACTTGCATGAGGTAAACAACAATATATCCAGTGACGCAGCACGATCCACACACACACACGGGGACGCAGTGTGTTTTCTGCAGGTGTGTGAGGAAGGGAGGGGAGCTACAGAGAGAGCAGGTAAACAATCACAAATCCTCCTTTTACACACCTTTCCACTTTAAACCAATCTCTACTTCCTCTCTGAGACACGACGACCCGACAGGAAACACTCCACCTGGATTCCTGATGTTTAAATATCGCATTCACCCGGTGCAGAGGTTGCATTCAGGGTGGCTGTTACATTCAGGACTTTTATGTATGTATCCTGCAAAGACAAAGCTGGGAAAGACATCTCTCTGGATATCTTGGTTTTATTTATTTCAGTTTCTGGCAGCTTTATCCTTTGTTCCTTTAACACGGTCCTCTTTTGCTGAAAGAATAAGACGTGGGTTTTTAAACCTCTTTTTGAAATATCTCAATTATTTTGCTTTCATATTAGCATTGAACGCAACACTCCTGTCCCTGAACACATCACCTCTGTGCCATAGAAATCAGACACATCCTTTCTGACTTTAAAGCCGTCCCAAAGTAAGATGTTTTTTTTTTGACACCAGGAGGGCGGACGGAAAAGCACAGCGTCGTTCTTCATCGTGAGAATCATCATGGAGGAGGAGGAAGAGGAGGAAGAGGAGGGTGTCACTGAGGCAGAGCTTTGAGGATGGCGTTGACCTCCTCAGCGACCGCCGTCAGCGCAAACTCAAACTGATCCTGCACACAGAAAAAAGAGAAATGATTCTCCCTTAAAACGACCCTTTGTTTTGTTTATTTCCTGTTTCCTTGTTGACGTGACTCTGACCTTCGTGCGGACCATCCCCGACCTCTGGTCCCGCACGTGCTCCAGAGTCGCAGCGATGTCGATCTCTTTCACACCTGCAGTAACACACACACACACACACACACACACACACACACCACACACACACACACACACAACACACACACACACACACACACACACACACACACACACACACACACACACACACACACACACACACACACACACACACACACACACACACACACACACACACACACACACACACACACACACACACACACACACACACACACAGCATCAGTAACACGCACACTGAGCATCCTCCAAAGCAAGCTACAGATCGATATTGATCGTTGAAATGAAAGTGTTTTGGATCTAAATCAGTAGAAGTGCATGATATCAATAAAGCTCACCTTTAGCCATGCGATTGAGAACCATGTCGATCAGGATGTACGTCCCAGTCCGGCCTATCCCGTCACTTTTCAAACAAAATATAATAAAAACTTAATAATCAAAAAGTCGTTAACGATGTTATTGCTGCTACCCAGTGGACTCGTGTGGTACTACGATGCCATATCAACGCAGTCCATTTATCTCCATCACTAAATGAAACGTCTCACTTAGTTTCTATTGATCCATGTTGTTGATGGATAATTCAGGATGTACCTGCAGTGCACGATGATGGGGCAGGACCGTCCTCTGTAGCACTTATTCACCTTCCTGAAGAGAGGACAAACAGCAATTTAAACATATTTATTCACCTATTTAAGCATTAACTATTCCATATAAACATGGATGCTACATTATGCAATCTTAAAATATATCTGACATCATTGCAGGATCCAAAAAGTGCACAGAACCACTTTACTTTACTTCTATGGCAGTTTCATAATCTACCTAGCTTCTATATATCAAACTGTTAATTATGTATATTTCAATTAAACCCCTAAGTAGTAAGCCCCAAGGACGGACAACCTCTATATTGTAGGTTTAGGAGATAATACATTGATATGAGGACTTTTTTCAGCCTCAGTGTTTGACTACTAAAGTCTCTTCTGTCTTAAAATAAAAGTACACACATCTCCACGCCCCCATACATTACTGACAACTGACTTCGTTAAGTCCTCTGGTTTTGATAAATGATAAATACAAAGTGTTTTTCGGCGATGGACCTCCTGCTGCAGCCACATCAGTCCATGATCATTTTTGTGACTATGCAACTGGAGACACAAACTAGCTGCAAACCACAAGAATGACACAGACAGATATGTTCAAGTTTAACCCGCCGCTGACCTCCATCGCACAGGGAGGGGGAGGGGGGGGGGGGGGGGGGGAGTGGAGTAAGGGAGGGTGGGAGCAAACACTTTGGTTTCTGCGTCGTGTTTTTAACCCTCTTGTTAACCTTTCTTTAATAAATACCCAAACCTTCCGGACTACATTCCATTGTAGTTCTGAACAACGTTACTTCTGTATAGGTTGGTTTCCTAACGTAGAAATAAAGTGGAACCGTATTTATTTTCATGGTAAATTCCTAATGTTTCATAATGCATGACTTGGCTTTGTTTTAAGATGATTTCCCCACTTTTTAATCCTTTCCCCCATTAACACCAGTTTAGAATCTCACTTTGAGCCACTATAGACTCCTATCTTGTGTGCAATAGGAGTCCTTTACGTTTTATTTCATTACAGTAATTTAAGTAAAAGTATTTCAATATTAGTTTTGCTGCAAAATAATGTAGTTTTTGTCGTAGTAATGTTTCTGTATCTAAAATGTAAAACCCTCCGATAGCTTTTCAGGTTATTTTATTTGCAGTTAAGGGTCTTCATTTACTGATATTAAAACCGCAATATACCGTATTTAATTGCGTCTTAATGTACATTATTACTTTCATATTCTGTTCTTGTACATATCATATTCTATTTACATGTATATAGACTTTTTGCACTACTTTTTAATTTGTATTTTGTTATATATGTTGCATTGTTGGAGGAGCTCAGGTCAGACGAATTTCATTTCCATTTCTACACTGAAGCTGCTGAGCACATGACTTGACTCTTTGAGTAATGCAGCTGCTTCTTCCGTCAGTCTGCATGCTTTGTACCAGATTACGGGATGTCTCAGTTAGTTCTTGTGCAGGTGGAGGCGGTACCTGCGGAAGTCGAGCAGCGGGCGAGTGGCGGGGGGGATGCCCTGCGCCGGCCAGCTGAGGAAGTGGAACTGAGTGAGGGTCCGGGTCTCCTGCGTCTGGACGTTTTTCAGGTAGAAGCTCCGCACCAGGAAGTCGTTACACCAGATGTGCTCCGACACCAAGTTCACCTGGAGAAACACCATCAGACAAGTAGTGGAGGACAAATACTTCGTTACTGTACTCAAGGTATCTGGTTTCAGTACTTTACTCCACTACTTATTTTCCTGACCACTTTTAACTTTGACTTCTTACATGTTGAACTCAAATACCTGTACTTTCTACTTCTTACATGTTGAACACAAATACCTGTACTTTCTACTTCTTACATGTTGAACTCAAATACCTGTACTTTCTACTTCTTACATGTTGAACTCAAATACCTGTATTTTCTACTTCTTACATGTTGAACACAAATACCTGTACTTTCTACTTCTTACATGTTGAACTCAAATACCTGTACTTTCTACTTCTTACATGTTGAACTCAAATACCTGTACTTTCTACTTCTTACATGTTGAACTCAAATACCTGTACTTTCTACTTCTACATGTTGAACTCAAATACTTGTACTTTCTACTTCTTACATGTTGAACTCAAATACCTGTACTTTCTACTTCTTACATGTTGAACTCAAATACCTGTACTTTCTACTTCTTACATGTTGAACTCAAATACCTGTACTTTCTACTTCTTACATGTTGAACTCAAATACCTGTACTTTCTACTTCTACATGTTGAACTCAAATACCTATACTTTCTACTTCTTACATGTTGAACTCAAATACCTGTACTTTCTACTTCTTACATGTTGAACTCAAATACCTGTACTTTCTACTTCTTACATGTTGAACTCAAATACCTGTACTTTCTACTTCTACATGTTGAACTCAAATACTTGTACTTTCTACTTCTTACATGTTGAACTCAAATACCTGTACTTTCTACTTCTTACATGTTGAACTCAAATACCTGTACTTTCTACTTCTACATGTTGAACTCAAATACTTGTACTTTCTACTTCTTACATGTTGAACTCAAATACCTGTACTTTCTACTTCTACATGTTGAACTCAAATACCTGTACTTTCTACTTCTCACATGTTGAACTCAAATACCTGTACTTTCTACTTCTTACATGTTGAACTCAAATACCTGTACTTTCTACTTCTTACATGTTGAACTCAAATACCTGTACTTTCTACTTCTCACATGTTGAACTCAAATACCTGTACTTTCTACTTCTTACATGTTGAACTCAAATACCTGTACTTTCTACTTCTACATGTTGAACTCAAATACCTGTACTTTCTACTTCTTACATGTTGAACTCAAATACCTGTACTTTCTACTTCTACATGTTGAACTCAAATACCTGTACTTTCTACTTCTTACATGTTGAACTCAAATACCTGTACTTTCTACTTCTTACATGTTGAACACAAATACCTGTACTTTCTACTTCTCACATGTTGAACTCAAATACCTGTACTTTCTACTTCTTACATGTTGAACACAAATACCTGTACTTTCTACTTCTTACATGTTGAACTCAAATACTTGTACTTTCTACTTCTACATGTTGAACTCAAATACCTGTACTTTCTACTTCTTACATGTTGAACTCAAATACCTGTACTTTCTACTTCTACATGTTGAACTCAAATACCTGTACTTTCTACTTCTTACATGTTGAACTCAAATACCTGTACTTTCTACTTCTTACATGTTGAACACAAATACCTGTACTTTCTACTTCTCACATGTTGAACTCAAATACCTGTACTTTCTACTTCTTACATGTTGAACACAAATACCTGTACTTTCTACTTCTTACATGTTGAACCCAAATACCTGTACTTTCTACTTCTTACATGTTGAACTCAAATACCTGTACTTTCTACTTCTTACATGTTGAACTCAAATACCTGTACTTTCTACTTCTTACATGTTGAACTCAAATACCTGTACTTTCTACTTCTTACATGTTGAACTCAAATACCTGTACTTTCTACTTCTTACATGTTGAACTCAAATACTTGTACTTTCTACTTCTCTCATTTTCCAAACAGCTGGTTCCTTTAGTCTGAATGTGTGTTTGATGCGTGATCATTATTCTTTAGAGTCATTGCGTGCCTATTGATTTGAACACGATCCGTGTATCCATCATTTCCTGGTCTTCTCTAAAGAAGAGGGACCAATGGAAACGTTGTCATGTTGCCGTTGTTCAGCATGGAAACATTCATTAGCTAACAATGACATTATTGTTCTATTAATATAAAGGGAGGTCAGGTACTCTTTAAAGCAGCTGCTAGTTATGGGTACTTTTCACTGAAGTACATTTCAAAGTTATTTACTTTCACTTGAGTAAAGAAGTTTAGTCAGTACTTCTACTTTCACCAGAGTATCTTTATCTTTAAATCAGTACTTCTACTTGAGTACAGGATGTGTGTACTTTTGCCATATCTGCCTCACACACTCACCTCGTAGATGTGGTAGAGGGACGAGCCCTCATCAGGCCAGTAGCGGTCACACTGTTTCTCCCCGTCTTCAACCAGAGCGCTCATCATCACGATCACAGTGCAGCCGTTCTCCCACACCATCTAAACACACACACACACACACACACACACACACACACACACACACACACACACACACACACACACACACACACACACACACACACACACACACACACACACACACACACACACAATGTACTTCTCCTGTATACGTCTTTAAATACATCTCCAGTGCATGATGTACATGTTTAAATGTTTCAGTGTATGACAAGTTTAGTGATAAATTATATATATATTAAAGGAACGACTGGAAGGTTGTGGCTCCGATCAAATGCATGACGGTAACCAAAGACACGCCTCAGTTTGGGCTGACACTGAACTAATATGAGGAAAACGTAATAAGTATAATATAATGATACATGAGTGATGGCCTCTCACCTGCCAGAAGTCAGAGATGGTGTGTGACAGCGGGCCCTGGGTGGCGATGTAAGCAGGCATCCGGGGGTCGTGCTCAATCTGAAGGGGGGAGGGTTACAAAGGTCACATGAAATACAACTTTCGTGACGTTTTTTAAGACATACGATGACTTTTGAAAACATTTTTGAAATACGATAAGACGAGAAGATAAGAAGTACTTTGTTGATCCCAATTTGGGAAATGTTTGCATTGTACTGTACATTAGAGAAATGAAAAGACTTGTAATAAACAATACAAAATTAAAATACAAATTAAAATACTACTACGACATTTAGTATTCATACGTACGATGGTGCTGGCGTTGATGTAGTCAGATCGAGAAGGGTTGACCTCCGCCTTCAGCTTCACCCTGGAGTGATCATCTGCAGGAACACAGGCACATTTAACCCTTAAAGGTCCCCTATCACCCTCCTCTTCATCAATATATCACAGGTCTCAGATATACACAGAGCCTGTCTCTGATTGGCTGAAACACCAAACAGATCATTGCAGCATTACCCATAATCCCCTCTGTTTCAGCGCTGTTTCCAAAGTGCTGATTCTCTGTCTGTTACTTTAGATGAAAATAAGGAGCCCCTCCCCACGCCCCTCTGAGAGACATTTGGTTACAAATAACTCAATGGTGCTCTAGGAGGAGATTCAGGTGATAAGGGGGGGGGGGGGGGGGGGGGTACCTTGGTTGCTGATTGGCTAATGGTTACACAAGACAACACATCGTTATGACATCATCAAGTGGCCAAAATCTGATCAGCTCATTTTCAGACAGGTTTTTATAGAAATGGATCAAAAAGAGAGAGAATCTTGATGAAGACGTGGAAAGGTGGATTTGCATGATAGGAGACCTTTCATGTATCTCTGCTCACTCACAGGGGGCAGACTGCGCGCAGCGGTTCTTCTTGGCGTTGGCGTCGCTCTGGGCGATGGAGACGGCGCTGGGCTCGGCGGTGTAGCTGCACAGAGCCTCCCACTCCTTCATCAGACGGTCCTTGTTCCTCAGGTGGTCCTCCATGTAGGCCTGGACACACACACACACACACACACACACACACACACACACACACACACACACACACACACACACACACACACACACACACACACACACACACACACACACACACACACACACACACACACACACACACACACACACACACACACACACACACACACACACACACACACACACACACACACACACACACACACACACACACACACACACACACACACACACACACACACACACACACACACACACACAGTTCACATCCCATAATACTCACCCTGAATAGACCTGTGCATGCCTCAAGAGCTGACCAGTACCATGAGTACTGCAGTATAATGTGTACTGTGGTACCATGAGTACTGGAGTGTGCACTAACCAGTATAATGTGTACTAACCAGTAAAGTGTGCACTAACCAGTATAATGTGTACTAACCAGTATATTGTGTACTAACCAGTATAATGGTCACTAACCAGTATAAAGTGTACCAACCAGTATCATGTGTCCGGTGGAGATGTCCATGTTGGCCTGTGCCGGCTCTTCACACCATGACGCGCTGCCGATGGAGCTCGGACTGGGCTGAGCTCCATCGCTGAACTGGGAGGAGACGCTGCTCACTCTGGAGTCTCCACCTCCACCTGCTGATGCTCCTCCACCTGCAGCTCCTCCTCCACTGGTTCCTCCTCCACTGGTTCCTCCCACTGCTCCCAGTGCGGCGGCCTCCAGGCGTCCGAAGGCTCCTTTGGAGGACATGTGCTGGCGACACAGGTCCTGGTGAGTCAGGTATAGATGCTTCATCACTCTTTATATCTTATCATTATTTTTAAATGCAGAAATTAAATGCCTTTAAGGACTTTTTAAGGACCCGTGTAAACCCTGAGAACACTACATCTCAATGTGTCTCAAAAGGAGCTGTGAGTGTTTCCTGGCGGACATGTTTGTAGTTCTTCCCTCCTTTCTAAAAAGAGCTCTGTTTCTGGCCGTTTCTCAATGTCGAGTAAAGCTGCTCCAGAGCCACTATTGCAACGTCCTCGAGTGGCGCCGAATCACTGTTTAAATGTCCAGCATATATGTGCTACCAAGCAAGCCTCCTCGACAGTGAGACACGGCCTCTGAGTGTTGCAGGCGGACATGTTTGTAGTTCTCCTCACCTGGTACTCCTGGTGCGTGAAGCTGCCCCCCTCCAGGCCCAGCTTCCTGGCTGCCAGGCGGTGGGCGTGATTCCTCAGGCAGGCGATCGTCATGGTCGCCACCAGGATGCTGCCGATGATCGCCATGGCAACCAGCGTGGAGAACACCCAGCCGGAGGAGGGGCGGGGCTTAACCCGGGTCACCAGGGGCAACGCCATTCCATCATCGCTCTGGAAGTACATTAAGTGGAGGATCTTTTAAAACAGGTGGACTAATGTGTATAGACAGTAAGAGGAGGAGGAGGAGGAGGAGGAGGAGGAGGAGGAGGAGGAGGGAGGAGGAGAAGCTCCTCCTCCTCCTCTCTCCCCCCTCTCTCCTGGTGACCCCAAACTATCCTCCCTCCTCGAAGAATTGTCTCTCTTGACCTTTCGGACCTCCTCCTTCCTCTCTGTGGGTCTCAGGAATGTGAGGCGCTGTGTGTGTGTGTGTGTGTGTGTGTGTGTGTGTGTGTGTGTGTGTGTGTGTGTGTGTGTGTGCGTGCGTGTGTGTGTGTGTGCGTGCGTGTGTGTGCGTGCGCGTGCGTGTGTGCGTGCGTGTGTATGTGTTTGGTACCTGCTATTATAAAGGGGCCCCGATGGGGATCAGTGTGTGTGTGTGTGTGTGTGTGTGTGTGTGTGTGTGCGTGTGTGTGTGTCTGTGTGCGTGCGTGCGTGCGTGTGTGTGTGTGTGTGTGTGTGTGGTACCTGCTATTATAAAGGGGCCCCGATGGGGATCAGTGTGTGTGTGTGTGTGTGTGTGTGTGTGTGTGTGTGTGTGTGTGTGTGTGTGTGTGTGTGTGTGTGTGTGCACGTGTGTGTGTCTGTGTGCGTGCGTGCGTGCGTGCGTGTGTGTGTGGTACCTGCTATTATAAAGGGGCCCCGATGGGGATCAGTGTGTGTGTAACAGAGGAAAATGGATGTGGTTCATCGCTTCAACTTTTTAAATAACCTTATATTTGCATAAGTAGAGTTATATCTCTAATTTGTGGAGCCAAAAGACAGATCATTTAACTTGTAAAAGATGAATACACCTCAATATGTCTGTCACAATAACAGATAAGAGCTGCACAAATGATATAAATATCATTATACAAAAGATAATGGTTGATTTTCATATAGAAAATAAAATGCTCAATAATAATGCAATAAAAGCAGAATTAAGCATCAAAATGTCCCTTACACTATCTTTATGAAATAATTAATAAAAAGCGCATTAAATCTCAATTGATGTCACACAAAAATGATTAAGTAGTTTCTTTTAGGATATCAGACTTTTAGAACTGCAAAATAAATCAACTGCTTCTCTAATAACACTTATATAAGTCTTTTTCTAATGTTTTCACTCACCCACACGTCTCCTCCTGACTCCCAGCTGCACTCACATGGACTCAGGAGAGTGAAGTCGGACCGAATGAAAACAAACTGCACTTCCGGGATGGATTTTCAAAATAAAAGTCTATAAAACGTATTTTTCAGTTTAAAAGACGGATATCATGATTTTCTTTAACTTAAAGGTCACCTATCATGCTGTCTTCAGGCAATAGCACAGGTCTCAGATATATACAGATATATAAAAACATGTCTATGAAGTGTTTTGCTCCAAACACCAAACAGATCATTCTAGCCACGCCTCATATCCCTCTGTTTCACTTCCTGTTTCTAAAGAGCTGATTCAGGTATAAAGCTTTAAAGAGGAGGGGTCTGAGCTCATGCGGGACCGGCAGCTACTGTCTAACCCAGGGGTTCCCAACCTTTTTCCCCAAGAGCCCCCCCAAATGACTCCTGTTTGAAGTTGCGCCCCCCCCCCCCCCCCCACACACACACACACACACACACACACACACACACACACACACACACACACACACACCACCCACACACACACACACACACACACACACACACACACACACACACGGGGGGGGCGCAACAGCGGTAATTAAAGTGTAATAGTCTCAAAAAGCTACAACTACCGTCACAAACTGGATGAATGTGAAGTATTTTGTTAAAGGAGGATGAACGCGTAATCAAGGAGCACTATTGGAGCGACTTTGATGGTTATTGGACTCAGCATTAATTCATTTGGATTCCCGCTGTATGAAGAAATGAAAGGACGGCGCAAGTGGAAACAATTCACAAAGGGATTAAACTGTTTAAAACACATGCTCAAAGTAAGCCGGATTTTGCCGATGTGTTTACGTGGATTCAAAAGCCGTAAATAATCAAAATGGAGGAGACCGATCTGATCGGAGCAACT
>NW_022991232.1:0-28271 GCF_902827175.1 Gymnodraco acuticeps
CATATCATCAGTTAGCTGAGTTTCTTCCCGTTAAATGAGTGACACATGAATAGTTTATTACATTTTAAGAAGCCCTGAGACACAGTTTCGTGAGAAAAAAAACGGGGGAAAAAAGCCCCTTAACAGGTTGAATGGGAATTAAATGATTTGAGTGTTCCCAAAGCCCCGGTGTTCTGCAGTTTGTGTGGGCCTACTGCACTATTGCACAGTTTATACTGTAGAAACTATGTCCAGGGCAAGGTGTTTCGAAGTTTTGGAGGATTCATAGATAACCACACTGAAGTTTATGGAGGTATTGATCAGTCTTCTCATATTTTTAAGCCTCAATTTGTCCTTTCCCCCCCCCCACCCCCTAACATCACCAGAAGTCATAATTTAAGGGGTCATTTCTCAATTTGTTTTACCGGGGGAGCATCCCCCCGAACCCCCCTAGTATTGTTTGGTCACCATTTCCATAGCCCCACCGGAAATATTTTACACCAGCCGCCACTGGGTGTAATGATTCACTAACATTTCGGTTCGGTACGTACCTCGGTTTTTAGGTCACGTTTCGGTACGTTTTCGGTACAGCAGAAAAAATTATCACAAAACATAAAATATTTTTTGGGGGGTTTTAATTATTATTAAACTGAATAATGTATTCACTCAAATAAATACAAAATATAATTAAAACTGCGGTCACAGACGTGCAAGCAGTTGTGGGCGGGCCTTCGCGTCCGAGCGCCTGTCGGGGAGGGTCGCTGGTCATCCCGGCGTCAAGCAGACGCGCCTCGAGTCCTCCGAAATGAGCCGTTCTCAAATATTCGACTCCTCGGTCCTCCGGCAGCGACCCGGAAACGGATGTGGGCGCGCCGCCTGGAAGGAAAACAAATTTCTGTAAAGGCTTGTCGAGGATCGATTATCGCGGAGGCTGTCTGGAGGAGCAGTAACCGTGGCGTGTGGTGCAGTGGGTTGTGCAGACTTTCTGCCCTTTACCGTTTGTTTTCTCAATAAACGCATCTCCTCTGGATATTAGGCTATGTATGTTTTTAATACAACTGCTTTAATTTTGAGCCGACATTTACAGTGAGAACAGCTGCTGAGGCCAGTGCAGAAAGCAGAACAGTGTGTATAATATATATCTCTCAATAATATAAGTAACAGGCCTACATTACACACTTTATTTGTATGCTTTAGTAGATATCTACAAATAAACAGTTGATATTTTTCATGAAACCAAATAGTGCTTCACATCATAACATATACATGGGCTGTAGCCTGATATGTATTATATGCTTTAAGAGCTCTGTGTGTGTGTGTGTGTGTGTGTGTGTGTGTGTGTGTGTGTGTGTGTGTGTGTGTGTGTGTGTGTGTGTGTGTGTGTGTGTGTGTGTGTGTGTGTGTGTGTGTGTGTGTGTGTGTGTGTGTGTGTGTGTGTGTGTGTGTGTGTGTGTGTGTGTGTGTGGTGTGTGTGTGTGTGTGTGTGTGTGTGTGTGTGTGTGTGTGTGTGTGTGTGTGTGTGTGTGTGTGTGTGTGTGTGTGTGTGTGTGTGGTTGTGTGTGTGTGTGTGTGTGTGTGTGTGTGTGTGTGTGTTGTGTGTGTGTGTGTGTGGTGTGTGTGTGTGGTGTGTGTGTGTGTGTGTGTGTGGGTGTGTGTGTGTGTGTGTTGGAGCTATGTGCAACTCAAGGCTATATGCTCAGCAGAGCTGCCTGCACTGTGTGTGTGAGGAAGTCCGTGGATTGGTTAATTTGGACCAATCAGCCTGGTCATAGCTCTGGGCATGGCTACTGGGTATTCAGACGTTACAATGCCCATGAAGAACATGAGAAATCTCCAAAGAGGCCTATCAGCCTGCAGCCAGTGAGGAGAAATCAGCAGAGCTGTGTGTGTGTGTGTGTGTGTTGTGTGTGTGTGGTGTGGTGTGTGTGTGTGTGTGTGGTGTGTGTGTGTGTGGTGTGTGTGTGTGGTGTGTGTGTGTGTGTGTGTGTGTGTGATGTGTGTGTGTGTGTGTGTGTGTGTGTGTGTGTGTGTGTGTGTGTGTGTGTGTGTGTGTGTGTGTGTGTGTGTGTGTGTGTGTGGTGTGTGTGTGTGTGTGTGTGTGTGTGTGTGTGTGTGTGTGTGTGTGTGTGTGTGTGTGTGTGTGTGTGTGTGTGTGTGTGTGTGTGTGTGTGTGTGTGTGTGTGTGTGTGTTGCGGTAATTGCATGTGCCGCCAGCAGAGGGAGATACTGGACTAACACTCAACACCATTGCCAGCAGTGTGTGTGAGAGACAGATGATGTGGAAGGCAGAGTAGCTTATCTGACATCTAAATATTGGGAATTGGTACATTGTAGCCTGTGAGCTCCCCGTTTGAGCAACTGACTAGTCCTTCGCTATGTAGCATCGCATTGGATATGGGCTGAACTTGTCCTGGAATGGAATTTTCCCGGCCATTTGCCTAGGAGGCCTTAGCAAAAATGTGCAGAAAATGCATGAAAACTGCACATTTTTCTAAATGGCCGATTTTCTGTGTGGTAAATGGAAGGCAATTTGAAAGATGTCCGCAATCATAAGAGCAATGTGTATACAACGTTTCATGCATATTGGAACAACCATATGCGAGTAGTTTGGAGTAATTTGCGACATGTAAATCGTCAAAAATTGTATATTCTTTGTTAACTTACGTCCACCTCGATTGAGCTAGCAACTTTGTTATTCCCAATTTAGCATGGCTGCGGATATGGGCTGAACTGGTCCTGGAGTGGAATCTTTCCGATAATTTCCCTAAGAGCAGTGTGCAAAAATGTGCTCAAAATGCATGAAAAACGGCCATCTTTCAAAATTGCCCTTTTTTTGGGGGGCGGGGCTAATAAAAAGCCATCTGAAATATGTGTGCCATCATAATAGCAATGTGTATACAGCGTTTCGTGAATATCGGGAAAACTATTTGCGAGTAGTTTGGAGTCATTTGCGACATGTAAATCGTCAAAAAATTGTACATTCTCTGTTAGCTTACGTCCGCCCTGATCAAAATTACCTACCCCACCTTTTAAGGTGCAGCATTTCGATGAACTGAAATAATCTGTATTTCAACTTTACTGTACTAGTAGGCTACGCACAAAACATAACATTATTAGTTTTGGGTTTTTAATTATTATTAAACTGAATATTCACTCAAATATATACAAAATAAATAGACATTAAGGTGCAGCATTTCGATGAACTGAAATAATCTGTATTTGAACTGTAATGTACTAGCACCTAAGCAGCCAGTTTGACATTATGACTTGCTTGTCATTGTATTTTCATGTTTTTTTTAAAGAAAAATTAACTTGTAATAGCTTTGGCTCGGTCTGAACTTTCTGCGAGTGGTGGAGGCTTAAATGCTAGCGGGAGTTGGGTTTGCACTTCAGTCATTTTTCTTTTGGTACCGGTGATATTCACGTTCGGGTGATGCCTTTTCAAGAGTGTGCAAGTTTGATGTATTGCCAGCCGCGTAACCAATGTTAGTTGAACAATGCCGACAAACAGCTTTGGTTCGGTCCACCTGTCTTTGTCCGTCATCCTTGTTCGTAACTGTGAAACCAAAATGTTCCCAAACCGGAGACTTCAATGATGCTGGAGGATTTTCAGCTCAACTTGATCTGCGTTCACCATTTCGACAGTTCCTCAAATGACTGACTAAATCTGAACGCATCCCTCTGACCAGCTCTCATAGTGTGCCTCTCGTCCAATTAAATGACTTGGTCGCTCTATGACGTGTTGAACCCAATGTGAGCAAATTACACTGAATGCTGCGACGCAGCACCTGAGATTACTTCCAAGAAGTTGTTCACGTTCTCAATTTGTTACGTTTAACGTTCTATTCGTTACACGTGTATCGAACCGAAGGGCCCATAACGAATATTTTCGGTACGGATACGTATACTGTTACACCCATAGTGGGAAGTCTTCTTCGCTGCTTTTGTGGCAGGAGTACAGCGCCATTTACAGGCCCGGCATTTGTACTACAGCGTCTCCAGCGCTTTCGAGCGGTCTCGTGTGAACGGACACGTTTCTGGTGCCTATTGCGTGTGGACGGAATACTTTTTTTATATTGATTTTGGTCCGTTTGAGTTATTGTCCTCGTGTGGCTCCAGCCTTAGACTTTTAGACATTCCCAGAACAAATGACTTTAACTTCACTTCTAAAAGGGTTAAATGAATAATCTTTTTTCTCAAAGCAATGATAAACCTGTGAGTTGGATGTAGAAAAGTCAGAATAGAGCCAATAGAATCGAGGGGAAGTTCCTAAAATACACCTACTCGTTACCACTGAGGAGTGAGAGTGATGCGCACGCAGTTTGCCCAAACCGAAAGCTATGTTACGCTCTGAAAACGGAAAACTAGGCTTATTGCCATAAATGTTACGATGGATTATCAGTAATCATTTTAAAGGGACACAGAGACATTGGATTAACCTATGGATTAACCTTCAGCAGCGTTTTTGTTGTTTTAATGCCATTGAACACAACTTTTGATCAGAAAAACAGCAAAGGTAAGACATATTTGCCGTTTTGGCTCAGTAAAGCTACGTGCAGATCCGACAAGTAATAAAGTATTTCTACCGTGAGTTCTGTGCTTTAAAGATTTTCCGGGCTGCAGCCAGCCAGAGAGGCGGGACCTTCTCAGATTACAGGCAGGTGCGAAGAACGCAGACGCAGACAGAGGCAAACAGCAGCAGTGAGCGGTGTTTCGAAGGTAAATCAGTTGAAAGCCGAAGTTCAATAAACATACCAATCCCCTATGCCGAAGTTGCAAAAACACCACAATCTTATGATCCAATTCTATCAGTTTCCCAGTTACAAAGGGACCGGGGGTGGGTGGGGGGACGGGTGCGTCTCGCAGCGGAGAAACTGCGATGCGCTGGGACCATACTTGCCAACCTTGAGACCTCAGAAATCGACGAATAAATTAACACATACTAAATAGTTGCATTCTGATTTTAGCACCCGTCTGATAAGGGCACAAGTTATTACGTTGGTAATGATTGTATAAAAGCAAGGGTGTGCAATAAACAGATACCATCAGTTGGAGAGTCTGACCATCATTCAGCCGGGGACGCTACTAAGTAGCCATGTGCTTTCTGGGGCTTAATCTTTATTGATAGAATTTAAACATTCACTATAATAATTGTATGCAAAATGACGTCATTCTGCATGTTAAAAGAGTAAAACTCTAACACAGAAAATACCTGTCTATGCTGCCCCAGAACGCCTCGTTGGAGATTGCTCTATTTCCATTGTTTTCTTCCTGGGGTACAGTGACGTGCCCATACCCAAATGGACCAATCCGTGGAGCCGTTACGTTAAGTCCAATCCGCGGACTTCCTCACACACACACACACTCAATCTTTTCTCAGCTGCAGCTCCGCCGATTTCTCCTCCCTGAGACGGCAGGACGCGGCGAGGCTGTGAGTCGGTGTGTGAGCACACACACAAACTCCCAGCCAGACTGCGGGGGTGTGTGTGTTCGGGCTGGTTTCGGGCTGTGTCTCGCTGTCTCGCAGACGGCCACCAGGGCTCATAGGGGGGGGGCCAGGAGCTCCAACAAGCCGTTTAGGACAGATAGTGAATACACATACTACACAGAGATGCTGTATGAGAAACCAATGTGAGTTCGGAAAATTGCACAATATAAATATATTCTAGTTGACCTCAACAATGGAATTATGATTAGTAGAAATGGCCATGACATGAGACCTTTAAGTAGCCATTTGCTTTCGTGTTATCGGCTAAATCTTTATTTATTGATTAGATCACGTTACTCTGATCGTGTTCAAGACAGCCATGTCTGAACTGGATCCTTAGAGTAATGTGTTACGGAGCCTTCTCTTCAATATTCTTTCCACATAACGAGCATTTTGCGCTGCTCTTTCCCAATGCAGAATGTGTGAAAGCATACAGCACGATGCAGGGTGTGTCTCTGGACTGGAATAGCGGGGCCCAGTACGTGAACTCGCCTCGCAGGTACACACGCCAGGATAGAGGGCATCAGACTCCAGAGAAAACTTGCTCGAGTCCAAGTCGGAGCGTCAATGTACAAGTCGAGTCCGAGTCATCGTGGGGGGAAAATTCACGAGTCCGAGTCTGAGACCAAGTCATCGTGCGCGAGAATTCATGAGTCAGAGTTGTGTCAATCAGTGAGCGAGGTCGAGTCACGAGTCCCGAAAATCGGCACTCAAGTACTCCATCTCTGTCATGAGCTATGATTAAGTGTTTCCCACAGGCCGGTAATGGTATTAGGTGACCGGGTACCGTTGGTCTAACTACAGTCACTAATTTGACTTTTCAATTTGAGAAAAAAGTCAGAGTTTTGATATTTTCTGAAAAAAGTCAGCACTCTGACATTTTAGAAAAGTTTCAGGATTTCCAGAAGAATTTCAGGATTTTGAGATCTTGTCTCGTACTACTCCTGCCTATTTTCTACGTGTTAAATGAAGGGTACAGCTAGCAGTGCCTTAATAGGAGGCCCCTCCGACTGTCTAAAATAATCACTAAAAACAGACCAACATCTCATACAGCCAGTAAATACAGAGCTAACCCTGCTAACTAACATTAGCATGAATGACTCAAACCTACATGTAGCAACTTATATCTGCAAACAGAAAAGTAGAAACTTCGCCTCCACACTCTCCCTGTCCAAACTAAGCACTGTTACTATGTTTTAGATCAGCTACAGTACTAACTCACCTGTTGTCCTGAAACTCTCCAGAGCATCTGGAAAAAAAGTGTAATTGACTGACTATTGAGCCAACAGACATACAAAGTGGGCCGGACTTAGCAAATCAATAGGCAAGCATTTAAAATAAGGAATGGGCTTCAAAGTTAATGAAGTGTAACTCGTGGTTAGAATTTAAATTCTAATATTCTACAGTTTCTCTGAATATGTGTTTCCTGTTTCCTGCAGACGTCCAGCAGCAGCTGGTGGTTAAAGAAGAGGTTCCCCCTGAGCAGCAGGAGTGGAGCTCCAGTCTGGACCAGGAGGACCCAGAGCCCCCCCCACACATTAAAGAGGAACAGGAGGAACTCTGGATCGGTCAGGAGGGAGAGCAGCTTCAAGGGCTGGAGGAGGCTGATATCACCAAGTCCACATTCACTCCTGACCCTGTGAAGAGTGAAGATGAAGAAGAGAAACCTCAGTCCTCTCAGCTTCATCAAAGACAAACTGAACACCTGGAAACAGAAGCTGATGGAGAGGACTGTGGAGGACCAG
Organism: Gymnodraco acuticeps; assembly: GCF_902827175.1. Classification (NCBI taxonomy): domain Eukaryota; kingdom Metazoa; phylum Chordata; class Actinopteri; order Perciformes; family Bathydraconidae; genus Gymnodraco; species Gymnodraco acuticeps. The sequence continues at coordinate 7,213 of NW_022991232.1, forward strand.
AACCAGCCAGGAACTCAGATCCAGAGAGACATTTACAACCAGAGACTGAGGACAACCCAGGAGACTCTTCTGAACCTGACACTGAAGACAGTGGAGATTTGAAGGAGCCCAGAGAACCTGTGTCAGCTTCAAATAAACAAGAGCCTGTCAGTGATTCAAGACATAGTGCTAGAAAGAAACGCTTTAGATGCTCTCAGTGCGGGAAAGAAAATTGCAGCAAGTTACATCTGAATAGACCCATGAGCACCCACACAGGAAGGAAAGCATTCAGCTGCTCAGTTTGTAACAATTATTTTACTCAGAAATCAAGTTTACAGACACACATGAAAATCCACACAGGTGAGAAACCATTCAGCTGCTCAGTTTGTAACAATTCTTTTACACAGAAAGGAGGTTTAAAGAGACACATGATAATCCACACAGGAGAGAAACCATTCAGCTGCTCAGTCTGTGAGAAGTCTTTAAAACATAGAGGAGATTTAAAGAGACACATGAGAATCCACACAGGAGAGAAACCATTCCATTGTAGTTTTTGTGATAAAAGATTTATCCGGGGTAATCTGGTCAAAACCCATAAGTGTGTTGGTCGTCAGTCCTCACAGCTTCATCAAACTCAAACTGAGGAGAACAGAGAGGCAGAGCCTCCAGCCAGCAGCTCAGCTGAACACATGGAAACAGAAGCTGATGGAGAGGACTGTGGAGGACCAGAACCAGCCAGGAACTCAGATCCAGAGAGACATTTACAACCAGAGACTGAGGACAACGACACAGATGACATATTCTGTTCATTTTCAGGTTGGTATTAGTATGTTGTCTTCACTGCGACATGTCTCCATGCTTTAATGTTAAAAAATATCTTTATTTTTCTCATACTGCCACTTTTCACCCTCTATCTGAAACCAGAGCCCATTCTGCTCTGATTGGTTAGCTGGCCGGCTCTGTTGTGATTGGCCGACCACTTAGCGATGTCCCGTCCCTTAGCCTGTCCTTTACAACGTGTTGACGCCACCGTGAGTGGCTGACTGTTTAAGCAGTTCTCCTGTTTCTCTACTTTTTTTGTTATAGTCTTTATTCTTTTCATTACTCTTTACCTTCACTGTACCAAGTTTGTTGAAGGTACAATATATACTTTTATTTATCCCCAACAGGGAAATAACTTTTATTTGTACCCACACATGAACACATGCCGAAACTGAACCCCATGCAGGATAGGAGAGTGAATGGGCAGCCAGTTTGCCAGCCCCCAGAGCTGAGGGTTCAGTGCCTTGCTCGAGGGCACCTCCGCTGTGGCCCAGGAGGTGTACTGGTACCACTCCAGGTACCCCTCCACGCTCTGTATTTGGTCTGATCGGGACCGGTGATCCTTCGATTCAAAGTCTAAGCCCCCAGGTCAAATCGGCTGCCCAGGTTTCTGCATTTATCCCATCGTAGTATTAGGAGCAGTGGACAAGCCAAGTCCCACCTCCATTTTGTTATCGTTAGTAGGGATGTATCAATTAACAAAATGTCAGCCGATGCCAATGTATAGAGTACTAATTTTGCCGATGTTTTACTGTATATACTGTAATAGTAGTGTTGACAACACGGCTTGTGAAAATATACGGGTCGTGCTGCAGCTAGATTGTCCTCTGTACGAAGGTGATGGCTGTCACTACCTGATCTGCATCCCTGCCCGATCTGCATTGCGCATGTGTGAGATGGTCCGCCATATTGGACAACTCTCGTACGGAAACCCAACTAGGACACTTGACACAGTGGCGTTTGGCAAAACTAAAAAAACCGAGAGATGAGTTATTGTTATTACAACGTGACTTCACTATTATTTAACAACTCTTTTTATTGGGTTATTTTATTTGGGGTTAAGTACATTGTCAGAATAAGTGAGAAATGAATTTAACTTCTGTCAGACAGCTATCATACTGAATAAATATTTACTGTGAATGTATGCAAAAATGTAACATGTCTAACAGAAGTTAAATCCATTCAATTTGTGCTTTGCCAAACGCCACTGTGTCAAGTGTCCTATTTGGGTTGCCGTACGGAGTTGTCCAATATAGCGGACCATCTCGCACATGCGCAATGCAGATCGGGCAGGGATGCAGATCGGGTAGTTACAGCGGCGACTGTCTGCGAGGAAGAACGGCTGTCCACAGGCTATTCTAACTTTAATAACTTTATTGACTCTCCAGGGTAGTGAATTGAACATGCAATAGTAATTGGGTGTGGTATCTGTAATATAAAGATACATAATAGATAAACAGGTATTATAGAGGGATAATGACCAGTGACATTGTTAGACAGTAAATCAGGTAGATAAAGAAATGGCACAATTAGCTGGCGTATGCTGCCCTCTATTGGCCAAAGGCCGCAACAGAATGACGATTGAAATGACAGGTTATTACAATTAAGTAATTAACTATTATAAGTAATCACACATGAACAATATACAGGAAGGCACACAATGAAATATATATAACGACTATAATATAAAGAACACTCCATACATTGGCCCTGCATCAACTGGGCGTTACGTTGTACATTATGCACATTGAGGGAGCGTCGCCTGGTTCGGCCGCACCTCATGCTGTCCCGTGATCATCATAGCAAAGTTAGCGAATATTGCTAACTGCCTTCTATTGCAGAGTAAGCTTTGCATTGTGAACATTAACCCACCAATAACCGAACCAGGCAAGAATATATGCACTTACAATACATTTTCATGCACGCACACGCATGTCCACGACACACACACTGCGCAACACCCTCAATAGCCCGATCCCTACCAGTATCCTTGTGATTAGTGATGTGTCGGTCGCGAACGAGCCGGCTCTTTTAAGTGAACGACGGGAGCCGGCTCGCGCCCACGAACGAGCCGTTTTTCTTTTTTGGCAGAATGATATGATGATCTCCGTGCTACGGGTGCTCAGTGCATGCATGCAGTGACATGTAACATCCAAGGATTAGAGACGGTTGGATGCTGCTGTTTTGAGCATTGCAATATATTTATTTTCACTATTCATTTATTATGATTATCTTTAGGCTCAGCAAAGATTTGATGTCAGCTGCTGCTGTCTTTTTTTCTTTAGTTAAAAGCCCTGCTGTTTTGTTAGGGCTTTTTCTTTAAATACACTTTTAAAATGTCGATACAGTAGCTGTCCTTTTTTTGAATGTCTATGCTTCAGTTGTTATTGGTGTTGCTATCTGCTTTGTGTAGCGTGGTTCTACAAGCAAGTCAGCGCTATTTATATTAAAAATGTAATTTTTAATTATTGGGGGGGGGGGGAAGTGTGTGGCGCGTGCATGTGTAGAGCGAGCGGGAAGTTGAGCGTAGTTTCTGGAAGTTAACAGGAGCAGCCGCAGAACAAAGTCACAAATATAAACAACATCCTCCCCAGAATGTTGGATTTCATTTACTGATCCTGCAGACATCCGCTACACGGGGCAGAAGTCCTGCAGCCTGCCCCGCCCCTCCTTCAGCAGCAGCTCATCACAGAGGAGAGGAGACGCCCCTCCCCCCCTCCGATTGACTTGAAAGTTACAGAAGACTGACAGTTCTAATCCTTTAAAATTATGCCTTGACCGGGAGGGAAAATTGTTATGACAAAAAAAAAAAATTCATACATTCATAATTTGATATTTTATTTATTCGAAAATAATATACTACACTACAAGTATGTCTGGGTCTCTGTTTCATTTCATTGGCTCTGTCTGTGTTTAGAACGAGCCATTTTGTGTGCGTGCGCGCGAGAGAGAGCAAACCGGTACCGGAGATCGTTGTTGTTAGCTTCTGGTGCTAGCGAGCTACGCTAACGGATATAAGGAGCTTTTTCAACAACAAGGTGGAGGAGAGTCCTAACTTTAGTCTAAGTTATCTCAGTGGGTCTCAAACGGTATGGTCACCATTAATGTAAACAATTATTTCCGAGTCACACATTTATATGATCATTATAGTTATAAAAAATAAGAGAATAAATGAACAGGTATGAAATACTATATGACAGTAAAAAAAGAATAAAGTTTAAAAGGGTGATTTGTAAAATATCCATAAATAAAAAGTAAATCTGTTTCCAGGTCTGTTTCAAATGGGTGTTGAGAGAGGTATCCATAGATCTCTTCATGGTGCTCTCAAAGTGCACCAGATTGATGCTTTTAACTTCAATATTTAAAAATAAATCTTCCCGGGGGAGCTTACCCCCGGACCCCCCTATGTGAGGTCCACACACCACCTATAAAAATAGCACTTTACCCCTGCTTACACCTATATACCGTGAGCTGATTATCGAGCCTTCATTGTAACAGTCGCGGGTGTACTGTGTATTTGCGTGGGGAGTGTTGCAGTAGAACAACCCCGTTTTGAAGAAATGTGATAAGACACACTTTTTCGCCAAATATCAGCATTTTCTTTCTTTTCATTTTTTGGCACGGATTGCAAAGTATTATAACTTATGGTTCTAGCAAAGGGATTGCACAATTGTATTATGTATTTATTTGTTGAGCACACAGACTTATGGAACATTGTTTTATTATCACTGTTCTCGCAAAGTTTTTTTTATTTTTTTTAAAGGAATGCTCACGTTCATATTGATGTATTTTAATAAATGTTAAAGGTGGGGTAGGTACGTTTGAGAAACCGGCTCGAGATACACTTTTTGTTATATTCCATGGAATGCTCTTAACATCCCGATAGCAATGAATATCTGAAGTGCTTTGACAAAAAATCCATAAAAAACATCATCTGTGGAAGCCGTGGCGTTGTAAAAAGCACGACCAATCATCTGAGCCGGCTAAAGTAACTGGATGGCCTACCTGCCTGTCAGCTTTCCATCTGTCTACTAACTTATCTCGTGCCCTCATTGGTCATGTGCGCGTTCGTGTGTGTTGGAGGAGGGGCTCTGTGAGGAAGTGGCAGATTTGTTCCGGCTGTGTATTTTCAAATTCTAGCGCACTCGAGCTGGTTTCTCCAAAATTACCTACCTCACCTTTAACTTGGCCCATTACGTGACTATTTGTGTTGCGGGGGGCCCGACTTTTTTTTTTCTCCAAAAGGGGGGGCCTGACAGAAAAAGTTTGAGAACCACTTCTGTAACCCATTATACATAACCTGCATCTTCATCAATATCTCAACTCTTTGATATTTATTTGTAACCCTCTGTGTTTTATTTGGGATGCAACGATACCGATCCCATTAACGGGTATCAGGCCGATACTGTCCTCATGTACTCGTACTCCTAACGGTGCATCCCTAACTTTTGGTGAAATCAAACATTCTTCCTCGTAGGTCTTCCGATATCTTTTTTTTGCGTTAAAAAAAAGTTAAAACTTGTTAATAGCAAATAATAATGTTTGAAGGATTTTTACAAGTTAACGCTGGAACAGCACTTCTTATCGTGTTTCACTGATTAAAACTAAGTGTTTTAACTCCTGACTCAATTAGTTTTTGTTAAATTCTAGGACGTCACATACTTTTAGTGATTTAATCAAAATGGACACGAATACATGTGTGTTCTACAAATGAAACGGATTGTGTTTGTCTATAATTGTGACTTACATGAAGATCAGGGGCCTCATTTATAACGCCTTGCGTAGGATTGACGTGGGAAGGTTGCTTACGTAGTACAAAGCAAAAAAATAGGTACAGACATTTTCCGATTCACCAAACATTGCGTACCGGCGAGGGAAGTGCGTACGGCACTTCCTACGCCTGTTTCCCTTTATAAATCACAATCGACTCGAAATGTGGCGCAGCTTTTGCGGGCCTCACGTAACGCCCATATTTGCCTATAAATAGTCAAAGAAACGCCCATTGATTCATTCATTTTGACTGACTGCATGAAGAAGATAGCAGGAAATGACGACAGAACAGCTAAAAAAGACATCTCACACCGTGTCAGATGTTGGTTATTTTGGGGAGGTCGAGATAAATCATATTGTTTGGTGGATGCAGTTTGAACCAGAGTAGCAGCATGGAGGTCGGATCGTCATGAAAATAAGTGGTCCGAAAAAGGTTAATAAAAAAAAAATACAGATAACATTCCTCAGGCAGTGTTTGTACCGGGGACAGGAGACCCCCCTTGATGAGAGACTGTAAGAAATGATCGGGGAATCCCTCCAGAGTGTTTGTATTTGGTGGTTTGTGTTCCAGCTGTCGATCAGCAACTATATATCCATAATCCACCAGTTAAAGGAAATACAACTAATGTGTTGTGTTATATTAGCTGTACAATTTACCACATATGGTGTTCTTAGTTTCCATACCTCCTGTGTTTTACGAGCGACTTATCAAGTGGCATAAAACAAGATTAAACGTGATAGTATATAAAACCATGCTCGTATCTACAACCCAGCGACGTGCAGTCAGGGGAGGCAGAGCCTCACCTGCCATACTCCAATGTAACGGAAAAACAACTAAAGAAAAACTAAATAGTAATAATAATAAAATGTCTCCACTGATCTGTGTTGTAAATGTGATTTCTGTTTGATTCCAATCGCTTTTTATAGTCAAAATCAGCTAATTTGCCGAGCTCCGCTACAACTACGGGTAGCGATGAGAAGTGAGGCAGGGACGAGCTCTGCCTCTCGTAAGCCCACAGTAACTGGCTGGAGCGCGGGCACTAATTTAACGCGGGCACTTATTTTGTGAGCGCGCTCAAGCCAGTTACTGTGGGGTGAGGTGAGGCACAGATGAGATCTGCCTCACCTCAGAATGCGTCACCCCACAGAAACTGGCTGGAAAGCGGGCCCTAAGCGCATGCCTGCACCATCTCACGAAAAAGTACAATTTAAGAGTAGTATTGCCCTTTGACTTCAAGCTGTATAAGTGTAAAGACAATCAATGGCTTTATCATCCACATAATTTGTCATTGTAAAAACTATTGTTTGTAGCACTAAATGTAAGTGTACAAGTGTCTTAATCTCAGCTCTCAACACAGGTTCGGGAAAGCCCCATGAGCTTCTCGTTGTAGAGTGAAAATGGAACGCGCACGCTATTTGTTTGTTTATATCTTCTCTCGGTTATCACTGTAGGTCACCAATGTAATGTTTGTAGATCCCTTTATTACATGTGTCCGCCATCCATAGTCTCTAAATAACTTATTTCACGTATATATGATATTTAGGCTCGCTGGTCTCATCATACAACGGCAATGAAAAAAGCACCAGGGGAGGCAGCCATAACCTCTGCCGCACTGAAGGGGGCGCACGTGAGCCCACAGGTTCTTGTTGCTACTGTTATTCTATGCAGACGCAAACAACAAGCTAGACTTTTGAAATTACAGGGAAGATAAGGAGGACTTTTACAAAAAAGTAATGGAAATTGTTGTCCAGAAGGATAGCATGGACTTCATCTTCAAGTCAAGGTGAGACCACAATTGTAATGAACATGGGATCTTACTAAGAAAGAACAATCCAATATTTAGATGTTGGGTATCCTTTTGTTGAACGGTCTGTTTAAATTGAATCGAAACATCAGACTAAAAAAGCTTTTGAAAATAACAGAATATTTCAATTAAGGTCAAAATATAATATTTGTAAATCTGAATCTGAAAGAGTCAGTGCCTCACCAGCCATGAACCTCACCGCACGTCACTGCTACAACCTATAGAAATGCAACACGGCGTCAGTTTAGACGTATTTCTGTCCTGCTTACCGCATAATTTATTAGAAAACATTTCATAACATTAACACAACATATTCGAGGTGGTTTTAAATAACATATCCGTATTTATTTATTTATCCAAGTTATGTTTGTGTGTGCACTGAGGAGTCGCAAACAGGCGTTTGTTTAATAATTTTAAGATTGGCTTTAATCAATGTTTGAAAATGAATTCTTCATATATGATAAATGAGAGGTAACATTTTATTTATGGAATTATTTCCACATATTTCTCTCCACTCTTCCTTCTGCCAACGGTGTCGCAGTTTCTCGTCTCTCCCGTTGTTGTGCTTTGTGCGTACGCATGGGTTAGAGTTTGCGTGGAGGACCGCACATTTTCCGGTTAAGTTCGTATTTTATAAATCGCAAACATTGCGTGGAAACTGGCGTATGCCATTTTTTGAGTGTATATCCCTTTTATAAATGAGGCCCCAGATCACATTGAATGAGCAATTCATGCAAAAACCTATAAAACTCCCTCTGGAGGGCAGCAGCATAAATGATATTTGAAGTTGTTATGTATTTTAAGTTAAGCATGAGAATCAGTAAAACCTTGTTATCTTTTTTTTATCTTGACATGCAAGAGTGAAAACGTTTACGTTGACAATGTTTAATTAAATTGTTAATGTCAAAACATTTGACGAATGTAATTAACTTTAGCTATGTTGCTAGTTTATTCACTCAAGTGAAACCAACTTGAAGCTCTGCAGTGTAAGTAAGGAACGACTTAGTCTAATAGAGCCCTGTTCATTTCAGTGTTTTATTTTATTACATACACCTCAGAAAAAATACAGAGGGCCGGACCTCGTTGAGTGTAATGGTGGGTAAGGCCATGACTGCACTTCATTTGACTGACAGCTCTAGTTACTCTTCTAAATCATTCATATCTCTATTTAGAGCTGCCTTAAAAACACAAAAGGCAGTCCGGGTCCCAAGCTGTATCCACATGTGACTTTAGGGATACCAAACCATTCCAATTATACTTATCTTTCTCTGCGATAATTGTTGGTGCATAAATGTAAAAATATATTAGCCATAGGTATTTATGATATTAATTAGGAATATACAAATAAGGGGTTCAAAACGGGGCTTTGAGCGGTGACGTAATGAACACAACAGCTATTCTTTGTAACGTCTTTGTGTGTGTTTCCTGTTTCCTGCAGACGTCCAGCAGCTGGTGGTGGTTAAAGAAGAGGTTCCCCCTGAGCAGCAGGAGTGGAGCTCCAGTCTGGACCAGGAGGACCCAGAGCCCCCCCCACACATTAAAGAGGAACAGGAGGAACTCTGGATCAGTCAGGAGGGAGAGCAGCTTCAGGAGCTGGAGGAGGCTGATATCATCAAGTCCATATTCACTCCTGTCACTGTGAAGAGTGAAGATGAGGAAGAGAAACCTCAGTCCTCTCAGCTTCATCAAAGACAAACTGAACACCTGGAAACAGCTGATGGAGAGGACTGTGGAGGACCAGAACCAGCCAGGAACTCAGATCCAGAGAGACATTTACAACCAGAGACTGAGGACAACCCTGGAGACTCTTCTGAGAAGAAGACCAGAGAACCAGGTTCAAACTCTCAGAGAAATGAACAAGACCCTGTCAGTGATTCGAGATGTAGTGCAGGAGAGAAACCATTCAGCTGCTCAGTCTGTAAGAAATCCTTTCCAGAGTATCGCCGTTTAAAGAAACACATGATAATCCACACAGGAGAAAAACCATTCGGCTGCTTAATCTGTAAGAAATCTTTTACAGTGAGAGAAAGTTTAAAGGACCACATGAGAATCCATTCAGGTGAGAAACCATTCAGCTGCTCAGTCTGTAACAATTCATTTAGACATAGAGTTAGTTTAAAGAAACACATGATAATCCACACAGGACAGAAACCATTCAGCTGCTCAGTTTGTAATACATCTTTTGCACTGAGAGGAAGTTTAAAGGATCACATGATAATCCACACAGGACAGAAACCATTCAGTTGCTCGGTCTGTAAGAAATATTTTACACAGAGTGGAAGTTTAAAGGAACACATGAGAATCCATACAGGAGAGAAACCATTCAGCTGCTCAGTTTGTAATACATCTTTTGCACTGAGAGGAAGTTTAAAGGATCACATGATAATCCATACAGGAGAAAAACCTCACAGCTGTGATCAATGTGGGAAAACATTTTCTCGGCGTAGTAACCTCAAAGTCCACCAACACGTTCACGCTGCAGACCTTTAATAATTCTCCACGGAGCTAGCTAGCTGATTTCTCTTGCTTGCACTCTGATAGGTGTCGTGATTGAAAACTACTGATTGCTTGAGTTCCTCTCAGGTCTTTTTCTTATGACCATTTCTGTATAAAGTATATTCTTTGTGTTAATTCTGTGTATTATTATATATTACTCAAATTTGCAGAAGTGCGATGCATTTCCTGATATAGCTAACTTTACTATAGCTAACTTTTTTTCAACACAACTGTCTCGGGGCTTCTTAACATTTAATAAACTATTAATGTGTGATACCTACTTAACGGGAAGAAACTCAGCTAACTGACGATATGAACCATTTTTACCAAAACAAAACACAAGTCTCACAAGAAACGTCTAAATGAGCCCTGACCGAAACAATTCTAACGCACTTGGCACAGAACTCTAGGTATAAATACTTTATTACTTATCAAATCTGCACAAACAAGCTTTGCTAGCAAGCTGAGATTCCACAGATTCTAGGGGTATTATGGCGCGTTTTAACTGCAGCGCGGAGCTCGCTTTAAGCGTGCCGAGCCGTGCGGGGCCCGTTTTTGGTTGCGTTTCCACTTGGCCTAGTACCGGCTAGCGGGTCCTAATTCACAGTTTTTCTGGCCCCATAAAATCGTGGTTCTAGGGCCAGGAACAACCAGGCTGAATCGGGCTGAGTATGCTAAACTCGAGAGAGAATCGCTGGCAAGGGGGCTACAACTACAACAAGATGAACATATTTGACCGTGATTTAATTGTAATACACGTTTCAAAATGATGCCGAAGTAACAACATACTGATACCGGTTAGTAAAAACCATGAATTAATGCTTTGAGTCTGCAGACAGACGGCAGACGAAAAACCTTTTTAAAATGCGTGTTTTCTAAATGGAGCTTGGCTAAGCTAACGTTGTATATGCTCCGACCGTCCACACTCACAACAACGGCCTATACAGACATAAATAAACCAGCGACTGTATTCGCCATGACACAGGCAGTCTGTGGTTTGTACTTGTTTAACTTTTGTCTAGTTTCTGAAAAGATATGAGGAGCTGTGAGCTCTGAGTGCTAACAGCTAACGGCTGTGTTTTTTTTCTGGGGCTCTCATTGAAGATGACGTCACGGCTCCGCCTACACTGCGTTACTATAGATACTACCCCAGTTCCTAAACTGTAATGGAAATGCACCATAAAGTGCATAACGAGGCCTAGCCGTACCGAGCGAGGCCGTGTAGTGGAAATGCGCCATTAGTATCATCACTGAGCGATCAGAACTCGCGACATGGGAAGCAAATACAGACATCACACCACGCAGCTTTATGGAGAAAACACGGGAGAAACGTCTTACCTTTTGCTGTTATTCTGATCAAAAGTTGTGTTCAATGGCATTAAAACGATAAAAACGCTGCTGAAGGTTAATCCATAGGTTAACCTCTTAAGCACGACGGCCCCTCCAATCGGCGCTCGTGAGCGTTTTTTTTCGAGACTGTGTCTCAGGGCTTCTTAACATTTATGAAACTATTAATGTTCCATACCCAATTAATGGGAAGAAACTCAGCTAACTGACAATATTAACCATTTTTAGCTAAAAGAAACACAAGAGTAATACCAAGCCTCTGAATTAGCCCTGAGCGAAAAAATGCTAACTAATGCTAATGAACTTTTGCACAGAACTCACGGTAGAAATGCCTTTATTACTTATCATAACTGCACAAACAAGATGTCGTCTAGCAAGCTGAGATTCCACAGATTCCACACATGTAATGTCATCACTGTATGACCAGAATTCGTGGAGCCATCAACCAGAAAAGAGAAAGAAAACGACATCCGTTTTCAAAACCATAACAATAATTACGTCTTACCTTTTGTTGATTTGTGATTAAAAGTTGTGTTCAACGGAATAAAAACGCTGCTCAAGGTTAATTCAATGTCTCCGTGTCACGTTGAATTTTTTTACTGATAATCCATCATCATATTTATGGCAATATACTGGGTATAAAGTTTAGCAGTCCAGGTCTTCAACCTTCAGATATGCTTCGTTTGCATCACTATCACTCCGCAATGGTAATGTTTACGTGGATTTGGGAACTGCCCATCGATTCTATTGGATCTAATGGTTAAAAAAAGGTGTCAATCATCCGAATCGACCAATTGGTTCCAGAGATATGGTCCTGCGTAAAGTATAAAGTATGAGAGCCAGCGTCAGCATATTTACGCAGCAGACTCTACGCAGTGTTTACTTACGTAAGGAAGCCGGAATTGCAGAACACAGAGAGCACGGAGCGGACGGCTGTTTTTTTTTATTTTAATTTTTTTTACAACAGTTGTATTTGGATGGAATGAATACCTATTGTGATAATTCAAAGTAATACAATGATTTTTACAGTGAGAAAGGTCAAATCGAACTGATGGTTCCCAAATTACCGGTGAGTCCGCCTGGACTTTATTTTTCTAAACCTCTCTAAAAAGGTCATACTTCACTTGTTTTGCATCAATCTTGATACAGGGTACTTATTATATGTTATAGTTTGGATTCCTAAAGCATTTGGTCTACTAACCCATCATTCAAGGGAGGTCTTCACTATAAGTAATGGTTTTTTTTAGGCGGAGATTAGAAGTTCCATCTGAATTTACTTTAAAATAAAAACATCTATATTTATTCTGACACTTCTACATCCAACTCACATATGTAACCTTGCTTTGAGAAAAAAGATTATTAATTTACCCCTTTTAGATGTGAAGATATGGTCATGTGTTGTGTTAATGGAATTTTCGAGCCTGAAACCTGAAAAACAGGCTCAGGGTTTAATCAATCAATCAATCAATCAATGTTTATTTATATAGCCCAATATCACAAATGTTACATTTGTCTCAGTGGACTTTACAGTTTGTACAAAATATCAGTATGACAATACGACACCCTCTGTCCTTAGACCCTCACATCGTACAAGGAAAAACTTCCGGAGAAAACCCACAGTTTAAAGGGAAAAATGGGAGAAACCTCAGGGAGAGCAACAGAGGAGGGATCCCTCTCCCAGGACGGACAGACGTGCAATAGATGCCGTGTGTAAATTGAAAAGATAATACATTTGCAACATAGGTAGTCCAAATGTTTGGAAATGCATGTGTGTATAATAGGAAGATGAATCCACGAGGATATCCATCCAGGACCTATGATCCAGGACCACAGCCACGACTCAAGATCCAGGGCTCGCGATCCAGGACACAGGACCACAGGATCATCCATGACTCCGGATCCCGGCGTATATAGACACCAAAAAGAAAGACATTTGGGGAAGCTGGGTTAATCGGAACATGAGAGTACACAGGTATAGACAGAGAGAAGGAAGAAGTAAGATGTCCCCCGACAAACTAAGCCTATATCAGCAAAACTAGGGGCTGGATCTAATCAGCCCTAACTATAAGCTTTATCAAAAAGGAAGGTCTTAAGCGCACTCTTAAAAACGGATAGGGTGTCTGCCGCCCGAACACAAACTGGAAGCTGATTCCACAAATGTGGAGCTTGATAAGAAAAGGCTCTGGCTCCCATTGTACTTTTAGAGACTCTAGGAACAACCAACAACCCTGCATTCTTGGAACGCAATGCCCTAGTAGGACAGTAGGGTATAATGAGTTCTTTAAGGTAAGATGGCGCCTGCCCATTAAGGGCTTTGTAGGCGAGAAGAAGAATTTTAAATTCTATCCTGTGTTCTATAGGGAGCCAGTGTAAGGCAGCCAGAACAGGAGTAATGTGGTCCCTTTTCCTAACTCTGGTTAGTACATGAGCCGCAGCATTTTGAATCAGCTGAAGCGACTTGACTGACTTCTTGGTACACCCTGATAATAAAGAGTTACAATAATCCAGCCTTGAAGTAACAAATGCATGGACTAGTTTCTCTGCATCGTTTTGAGGCAAGATATGCCTGATTTTTGCAATGTTACGTAGATGGAAGTAGGCGGTCCTTGAAATTGATTTTATGTGGGCGTTAAAGGATAAATCCTGATCAAATATAACACCAAGATTCCTTACAGTCTCACTGGAGGCCAAATTAATGCCATCCATAGTTAGTATATCTTTAGATAATTTGTTTCGTAGATTCTTCGGGCCAAGTACAATAACTTCAGTTTTGGTCGTGTTTAACATCAAAAAGTTTAAGGTCATCCACGTTTTTAAGTCCTTAAGGCAGTCTTGAATTTTATTTAGATGATTAATTTCATCAGGCTTGATTGATAAATATAGTTGAGTATCATCCGCATAACAATGAAAGTTTACAGAATGATTCCTTATAATATTGCCTAACGGAAGCATATATAATGTGAACAAAATAGGTCCGAGCACTGAGCCCTGTGGCACTCCATGGCTAACTTTGGTTTGCGTGGAAGATTCATCATTGACACGTACAAACTGAGAGCGTTCAGATAGATAGGACCTAAACCAGTCTAAAGCAGTTCCCTGTATGCCAACTAAGTGCTCTAGTCTTTGCAATAAGATATCATGGTCGATAGTATCAAATGCAGCACTGAGATCGAGCAAAACAAGAATAGAGACACGTCCCTTGTCTTGTTTAACAGGTTAATCCAATGTGTCTGTGTCACTTTGAAAAAATTACTGACAATCCATCATTCCATTTGTATGTCAAAAACTGAATTTTCATATTAGCTGCTAATGATAGCTTCCTTTTTTGGGCATTCTGGCTGCGCATCACTCATTCACCAATGAGTAATGTTTTGATGGATTTTAGGAACTTCCCCTCGATTCTATTGGTTCTAACGGTTAAAAAGAGATGTCAATCATCAAAATCGACCAAGGGGTTCCAGAGAAAGGTCAAATTACCTCAGAAGTGGGTTTCTTTTTCTAAATCTCTCTAAAAAGGTCACATGTCACTTGTTTTGCATCAATCTTGATACAGGGTACTTACTATATGTTATAGTTTGGATTCCTAAAGTTGTTAGTCTACTATCCCATCATTCAAGGGTTGTTTTCACTATAAGCAATTATTTATTTTTGGACGGACACTATAATATACATTTTTTTACTATGTTCAATCTGAATTTACTTTAAAATCAAAAAAATCTATATTGATTCTGACTTTTCTACATCCAACTCACAGGTTTATCATTAATTTGAGAAAAAAGATGATTAATTTAACCCTTTTAAAAGTGAAGTTATGGTCATTTGTTCTGGTAATGTCATTTTCGAGCCTGAGGCCTGGAAAACAGGCTCGGGGGCTCATGACGGACAGAAATGTGTACCTCACTATAAATACTGTGGTATAATAAAACGCCATCGCTCACCGACACACTATATATATAAGACATCCATAATATAATTTTTATTAAATGATTTTCATTTTAGATTTTTCTGTCACTTAATATGTTTTTTATGCTGTTGTGATCGGTTCAGACTCAAAGCAAAGATATTAAGATTTTTGGACTTCCCTATAAATACTGTGTAGTAGAATAACATTTTATTACATGGATTTATTGAGGAAGGCTCAAATGTGAGGCCCGTGTTTTCTCCTGTGTTCTCAGTAAATGTGATTGTTGCTGCTTTAATCTGAGATGACAACGTAACACTTGTTTCTCATTAAATTTGTCAACGCAAAGATACTCTGTGACCTGTGGCGGCCGGCCCATAGGGGCGCTAGGGGCGCTGCCCCACCTCTTTCCACATTCAAGATAGTCAATAAAAATACTTTTATTTTAACAAAAATGTTAATGAACAAGGTACGTGCTATATAGTTGGTATCAGTTAAATGTATAATCTACCATAAAATATCGATATAAATCGTTTTACGATGGATAAAGTTACTGATGAGTGTTTCCTGCTTGGGGTGCAAAAATCTTTGCCCATTGACTCTCGTTATAAGTGATGCATGCGGAGTCCAAACCTCCTCAATGCAACTGATAGGAGCACCTCCTCAACAGATAGGAGCACCTCCTCAACAGATAGGAGCAGCTCCTCAACTGATAGGAGCAGCTCCTCAACTGATAGGAGCAGCTCCTCAACTGATAGGAGCACATATTCAACTGATAGGAGCAGCTCCTCAACTGATAGGAGCAGCTCCTCAACTGATAGGAGCAACTATTCAACTGATAGGAGCAGCTCTTCATCTGATAGGAGCAACTATTCAACTGATAGGAGCAGCTCCTCGACTGATATGAGCAACTATTCAACTGATAGGAGCACCTCCTCGACTGATAGGAGCAGCTCTTCGACTGATAGGAGCAACTATTCAACTGATAGGAGCACCTCCTCATCTGATAGGAGCAACTATTCAACTGATAGGAGCAACTATTCAACTGATAGGAGCAGCTCCTCATCTGATTGGAGCAGCTATTCAACTGATAGGAGCAGCTCCTCGACTGATAGGAGCAACTATTCAACTGATAGGAGCACCTCCTCATCTGATAGGAGCAACTATTCAACTGATAGGAGCAACTATTCAACTGATAGGAGCAGCTCCTCATCTGATTGGAGCAGCTATTCAACTGATAGGAGCAGCTCCTCGACTGATAGGAGCAGCTCCTCGACTGATAGGAGCAGCTCCTCGACTGATAGGAGCAGCTCCTCGACTGATAGGAGCAGCTCCTCGACTGATAGGAGCAGCTCCTCATCTGATAGGAGCACATATTCAACTGAACACCTCCTTAACTGATTGGAGCAACTATTCAACTGATAGGAGCAGCTCCTCAACTGATAGGAGCAGCTCCTCAACTGATAGGAGCAACTCCTCAACTGATAGGAGCACATATTCAACTGAACACCTCCTTAACTGATAGGAGCAACTATTCAACTGATAGGAGCAGCTCCTCATCTGATAGGAGCAACTATTCAACTGATAGGAGCAGCTCCTCAACTGATAGGAGCAACTCCTCGACTGATAGGAGCAGCTCCTCGACTGATAGGAGCAACTCCTCAAATGAAAGGAGCACCTCCTCCACTGATAGGAGCAACTCCTCGACTGATAGGAGCAGCTCCTCGACTGATAGGAGCAGCTCTTCGACTGATAGGAGCAACTCCTCAAATGAAAGGAGCACCTCCTCCACTGATAGGAGCAGCTCCTCAACTGATAGGAGCAGCTCCTCGACTGATAGGAGCAGCTCCTCGACTGATAGGAGCAGCTCTTCGACTGATAGGAGCAGCTCTTCGACTGATAGGAGCAGCTCTTCGACTGATAGGAGCAGCTCCTCGACTGATAGGAGCAACTCCTCAACTGATAGGAGCACCTCCTCAACTGATAGGAGCAGCTCCTCGACTGATAGGAGCAGCTCCTCGACTGATAGGAGCAGCTCTTCGACTGATAGGAGCAGCTCTTCGACTGATAGGAGCAGCTCTTCGACTGATAGGAGCAGCTCCTCGACTGATAGGAGCAACTCCTCAACTGATAGGAGCACCTCCTCGACTGATAGGAGCAGCTCCTCGACTGATAGGAGCAGCTCCTCGACTGATAGGAGCAGCTCTTCGACTGATAGGAGCAGCTCTTCGACTGATAGGAGCAGCTCTTCGACTGATAGGAGCAGCTCCTCGACTGATAGGAGCAACTCCTCAACTGATAGGAGCACCTCCTCAACTGATAGGAGCAGCTCCTCAACTGATAGGAGCAGCTCCTCAACTGATAGGAGCAACTCCTCATCTGATAGGAGCAGCTCCTCAACTGATAGGAGCAGCTCCTCAACTGATAGGAGCAGCTCCTCAACTGATAGGAGCAGCTCCTCAACTGATAGGAGCACCTCCTCAACTGATAGGAGCACCTCCTCATCTGATAGGAGCAGCTCCTCAACTGATAGGAGCAGCTCCTCAACTGATAGGAGCAACTCCTCAACTGATAGGAGCAGCTCCTCAACTGATAGGAGCAGCTCCTCAACTGATAGGAGCAACTATTCAACTGATAGGAGCAGCTCCTCATCTGATAGGAGCAACTATTCAACTGATAGGAGCAGCTCCTCAACTGATAGGAGCACATATTCAACTGATAGGAGCAGCTCTTCGACTGATAGGAGCAACTATTCAACTGATAGGAGCAGCTCCTCAACTGATAGGAGCAACTATTCAACTGATAGGAGCAGCTCCTCGACTGATAGGAGCAGCTCCTCGACTGATAGGAGCAGCTCCTCATCTGATAGGAGCAACTATTCAACTGATAGGAGCAGCTCCTCAACTGATAGGAGCAGCTCCTCAACTGATAGGAGCAGCTCCTCAACTGATAGGAGCAACTCCTCAACTGATAGGAGCACATATTCAACTGAACACCTCCTCAACTGATAGGAGCAACTATTCAACTGATAGGAGCAGCTCCTCATCTGATAGGAGCAACTATTCAACTGATAGGAGCAGCTCCTCAACTGATAGGAGCAACTCCTCGACTGATAGGAGCAGCTCCTCGACTGATAGGAGCAACTCCTCAAATGAAAGGAGCACCTCCTCCACTGATAGGAGCAACTCCTCGACTGATAGGAGCAGCTCCTCGACTGATAGGAGCAGCTCTTCGACTGATAGGAGCAGCTCTTCGACTGATAGGAGCAGCTCCTCGACTGATAGGAGCAGCTCCTCGACTGATAGGAGCAGCTCTTCGACTGATAGGAGCAGCTCTTCGACTGATAGGAGCAGCTCCTCGACTGATAGGAGCAACTCCTCAACTGATAGGAGCACCTCCTCAACTGATAGGAGCAACTATTCAACTGATAGGAGCAGCTCCTCATCTGATAGGAGCAACTATTCAACTGATAGGAGCAGCTCCTCAACTGATAGGAGCAGCTCCTCAACTGATAGGAGCAACTCCTCAACTGATAGGAGCAGCTCCTCAACTGATAGGAGCAACTCCTCAACTGATAGGAGCAGCTCCTCATCTGATAGGAGCAGCTCCTCATCTGATAGGAGCAACTATTCAACTGATAGGAGCAGCTCCTCAACTGATAGGAGCACATATTCAACTGATAGGAGCAGCTCCTCATCTGATAGGAGCAACTATTCATCTGATAGGAGCAGCTCCTCAACTGATAGGAGCAGCTCCTCAACTGATAGGAGCAACTCCTCAACTGATAGGAGCAGCTCCTCAACTGATAGGAGCAGCTCCTCAACTGATAGGAGCAGCTCCTCAACTGATAGGAGCAGCTCCTCGACTGATAGGAGCAGCTCCTCATCTGATAGGAGCAACTATTCAACTGATAGGAGCTTCTCCTCGACTGATAGGAGCAGGTCTTCGACTGATAGGAGCAGCTCCTCAACTGATAGGAGCAGCTCCTCAACTGAGAGGAGCAGCTCCTCAACTGATAGGAGCAGCTCCTCGACTGATAGGAGCAACTATTCAACTGAGAGGAGCAGCTCCTCAACTGATAGGAGCAGCTCCTCAACTGATAGGAGCAGCTCCTCAACTGATAGGAGCAGCTCCTCATCTGATAGGAGCAACTATTCAACTGATAGGAGCAGCTCCTCAACTGATAGGAGCAACTATTCAACTGATAGGAGCAGCTCCTCATCTGATAGGAGCAACTATTCAACTGATAGGAGCAACTCCTCATCTGATAGGAGCAACTATTCAACTGATAGGAGCAGCTCCTCAACTGATAGGAGCAGCTCCTCAACTGATAGGAGCAGCTCCTCAACTGATAGGAGCAGCTCCTCATCTGATAGGAGCAACTATTCAACTGATAGGAGCAGCTCCTCGACTGATAGGAGCAGCTCCTCAACTGAGAGGAGCAGCTCCTCAACTGATAGGAGCAGCTCCTCGACTGATAGGAGCAACTATTCAACTGAGAGGAGCAGCTCCTCAACTGATAGGAGCAGCTCCTCAACTGAGAGGAGCAGCTCCTCAACTGATAGGAGCAGCTCCTCATCTGATAGGAGCAACTATTCAACTGATAGGAGCAGCTCCTCAACTGATAGGAGCAACTATTCAACTGATAGGAGCAGCTCCTCATCTGATAGGAGCAACTATTCAACTGATAGGAGCACCTCCTCATCTGATAGGAGCAACTATTCAACTGATAGGAGCAGCTCCTCAACTGATAGGAGCACATATTCAACTGATAGGAGCAGCTCTTCGACTGATAGGAGCAACTATTCAACTGATAGGAGCAGCTCCTCAACTGATAGGAGCAACTATTCAACTGATAGGAGCAGCTCCTCGACTGATAGGAGCAGCTCCTCGACTGATAGGAGCAGCTCCTCAACTGATAGGAGCAGCTCCTCAACTGATAGGAGCAACTCCTCAACTGATAGGAGCACATATTCAACTGAACACCTCCTTAACTGATAGGAGCAACTATTCAACTGATAGGAGCAGCTCCTCATCTGATAGGAGCAACTATTCAACTGATAGGAGCAGCTCCTCAACTGATAGGAGCAACTCCTCGACTGATAGGAGCAGCTCCTCGACTGATAGGAGCAACTCCTCGACTGAAAGGAGCACCTCCTCGACTGATAGGAGCAACTCCTCGACTGATAGGAGCAGCTCCTCGACTGATAGGAGCAACTCCTCGACTGATAGGAGCAGCTATTCAACTGATAGGAGCAACTCCTCGACTGATAGGAGCAGCTCCTCGACTGATAGGAGTAGCTCTTCGCTGATAGGAGCAGCTCTTCGACTGATAGGAGCAGATCCTCGACTGATAGGAGCAACTCCTCAACTGATAGGAGCACCTCGTCATCTGATAGGCGGCAACTATTCAACCTGATAGGAGCAGCTCCTCAACTGATAGGAGCAGCTCCTCAATGATAGGAGCAACTCCTCAACTGATAGGAGCAGCTCCTCAACTGATAGGAGCAACCTCCTCAACTGATAGGAGCAGCTCCTCATCTGATAGGAGCAGCTCCTCATCTGATAGGAGCAACTATTCAACTGATAGGAGCAGCTCCTCAACTGATAGGAGCACATATTCAACTGATAGGAGCAGCTCCTCATCTGATAGGAGCAACTATTCAACTGATAGGAGCAGCTCCTCAACTGATAGGAACACCTCCTCAACTGATAGGAGCAACTCCTCAACTGATAGGAGCAGCTCCTCAACATGAGAAGCAGCCCCTCAACTGATAGGAGCAGCTCCTCAACTGATAGGAGCAGCTCCTCAACTGATAGGAGCAGCTCCTCATCTGATAGGAGCAACTATTCAACTGATAGGAGCATCTCCTCGACTGATAGGAGCAGCTCCTCAACTGATAGGAGCAGCTCCTCGACTGATAGGACCAGCTCCTCAT
>NW_022991233.1:0-48370 GCF_902827175.1 Gymnodraco acuticeps
CACTACATACTGATATACACCTGAACATCAGCAGGAGAGGACTCTTTAAAGTAGAGACACTACATACTGATATACACCTGAACATCAGCAGGAGAGGACTCTTTAAAGTAGAGACACTACATACTGATATACACCTGAACATCAGCAGGAGAGGACTCTTTAAAGTAGAGACACTACATACTGATATACACCTGAACATCAGCAGGAGAGGACTCTTTAAAGTAGAGACACTACATACTGAATACACCTGAACATCAGCAGGAGAGGACTCTTTAAAGTAGAGACACTACATACTGAATACACCTGAACATCAGCAGGAGATGACTCTTTAAAGTAGAGACACTACATACTGATACACCTGAACATCAGCAGGAGAGGACTCTTTAAAGGAGAGACACTACATACTGATACACCTGAACATCAGCAGGAGAGGACTCTTTAAAGTAGAGACACTACATACTGATATACACCTGAACATCAGCAGGAGAGGACTCTTTAAAGTAGAGACACTACATACTGATAGTACACCTGAACATCAGCAGGAGAGGACTCTTTAAGTAGAGACACTACATACTGATGTAACCTGAACATCAGCAGGAGAGGACTCTGTTAAAGTAGAGACACTACATACTGATATACACCTGAACATCAGCAGGGAGAGGACTCTTTAAAGTAGAGACACTACATACTGATATACACCTGAACATCAGCAGGAGAGGACTCTTTAAAGTAGAGACACTACATACTGATTACAACCTGAACATCAGCAGGAGAGGACTCTTTAAAAGTAGAGACACTACACACTGATATACACTGAAACATCAGAGGAGAGACTCTTTAAAGTAGGAGGACACTACATACTGATATACACCTGAACATCAGCAGGAGAGGACTCTTTAAAGTAGAGACACTACATACTGATATACACCTGAACATCAGCAGGAGAGGACTCTTTAAAAGTAGAGACCACTACATACTGATATACACCTGAACATCAGCAGGAGAGGACTCCTTTAAAGTAGAGCCACTACATACTGATATACACCTGAACATCAGCAGAGGGACTCTTTAAAGTAGAGGACCCTACATCACTGATATCACCTGAACATCAGCAGGAGAGGACTCTTTAAAGTAGAGACACTACATACTGATATACACCTGAAACTCAGCAGGAGAGGACTCTTTAAAGTAGAGACACTACATACCTGATATACACCTGAACATCAGCAGGAGAGGACTCTTTAAAGTAGAGACACTACATACTGATATACACCTGAACATCAGCAGTAGAGGACTCTTTAAAGTAGAGACACTACATACTGATATTACACTGAACATCCAGCAGGAGAGGACTCTTTAAAGTAGAGACACTACATACTGATATACACCTGAACATCAGCAGGAGAGGACTCTTTAAAGTAGAGACACTACATACTGATATACACCTGGAACATCAGCAGGAGAGGACTCTTTAAAGTAGAGACACTACATACTGATATACACCTGAACATCAGCAGGAGAGGAACTCTTTAAAGTAGAGACACTACACTACTGATATACACCTGAACATCAGCAGGAGAGGACTCTTTAAAGTAGAGACACTACATACGATATACACCTGACACATCAGCAGGAGAGGACCTCTTTAAAGTAGAGACACTACATACTGATATACACCTGACATCAGCAGGAGAGGACTCTTTAAAGTAGAGACACTACATACTGATATACACCTGAACATCAGCAGGAGAGGGACTCTTTAAAGTAGAGACACTACATACTGATATACACCTGAACATCAGCAGGAGAGGACTCTTAAAGTAGAGACACTACATACTGATCATACACCTGAACATCAGCAGGAGAGGACTCTTTAAAAGTAGAGACACTACATACTGATATACACCTGAACATCAGCAGGAGAGGACTCTTTAAAGTAGAGACACTACATACTGATATACACCTGAACATCAGCAGGAGAGGACTCTTTAAAGTAGAGACACTACATACTGATATACACCCTGAACATCAGCAGGAGAGGACTCTTTAAAGTAGAGACACGACATACTGATATACACCTGAAACATCAGCAGGAGAGGACTCTTTAAGTAGAGACACTATACATACTGATATTACACCTGAACATCAGCAGGAGAGGACTCTTTAAAGTAGAGACACTACCTACTGATATACCCTGAACATCAGCAGGAGAGGACTCTTTAAAGTAGAGACACTACATACGACATACCCCTGAACATCAGCAGGAGAGGACTCTTTAAAGTAGAGACACTACATACTGATATACACCTGAACATCAGCAGGAGAGGACTCTTTAAAGTAGAGACACTACATACTGATATACACCTGAACATCAGCAGGAGAGGACTCTTTAAAGTAGGACACTACATACTGATATACACCTGAACATCAGCAGGAGAGGACTCTTTAAAGTAGAGACACTACATACTGATTACACCTGAACATCAGCAGGAGAGGACTCTTTAAAGTAGAGACACTACATCTGATATACACCTGAACATCAGCAGGAGAGGACTCTTAAAGTAGAGACACTACATACTGATATACACCTGAACATCAGCAGGAGAGGACTCTTTAAAGTAGAGGACACTACATACTGATATACACCTGACATCAGCAGGAGAGGACTCTTTAAAGTAGAGACACTACATACTGATATACACCTGAACATCAGCAGGAGAGGACTCTTTAAAGTAGAGACACTACATACTGATATACACCTGAACATCAGCAGGAGAGGACTCTTTAAAGTAGAGACACTACACTACTGATATACACCTGAACATCAGCAGGAGAGGACTCTTTAAAGTAGAGACACTACATACTGATATACACCTGAACATCAGCAGGAGAGGACTCTTTAAAGCTAGAGACACTACATGCTGATATACACCTGAACATCAGCAGGAGAGGACTCTTTTAAAGTAGAGACACTACATACTGATATACACCTGAACATCAGCAGGAGAGGACTCTTTAAAGTAGAGGACACTACATATCTGATGTACACCTGAACATCAGCAGGAGAGGACTCTTTAAAGTAGAGACACTACATACTGACATACACCTGAACATCAGCAGGAGAGGACTCTTTAAAGTAGAGACACTACATACTGATATACACCTGAACATCAGCAGGAGAGGACTCTTTAAAGTAGAGGACACTACATACTGATATACACCTGAACATCAGCAGGAGAGGACTCTTTAAAGTAGAGACACTACATACTGATGTACACCTGAACATCAGCAGGAGAGGACTCTTTAAAGTAGAGACACTACATACTGATGTACACCTGAACATCAGCAGGAGAGGACTCTTTAAAGTAGAGGACACTACATTGTGATATACACCTGAACATCAGCAGGAGAGGACTCTTTAAGTAGAGACACTACATACTGATATACACCTGAACATCAGCAGGAGAGGACTCTTTAAAGTAGAGACACTACATACTGATATACACCTGAACATCAGCAGGAGAGGACTCTTTAAAGTAGAGACACTACATACTGATATACACCTGAACATCAGCAGGAGAGGACTCTTTAAAGTAGAGACACTACATACTGATATACACCTGAACATCAGCAGGAGAGGACTCGTTAAAGTAGAGACACTACACACTGATATACACCTGAACATCAGCAGGAGAGGACTCTTTAAAGTAGAGACACTACATACTGATATACACCTGAACATCAGCAGGAGAGGACTCTTTAAAGTAGAGACACTACATAACTGATGTACACCTGAACATCAGCAGGAGAGGACTCTTTAAAGTAGAGACACTACACACTGATATACACCTGAACATCAGCAGGAGAGGACTCTTTAAAGTAGAGACACTACATACTGATATACACCTGAACATCAGCAGGAGAGGACTCTTTAAAGCAGAGACACTACATGCTGATATACACCTGAACATCAGCAGGAGAGGACGCTTTAAAGTAGAGACACTACATACTGATATACACCTGAACATCAGCAGGAGAGGACTCTTAAAGTAGAGACACTACATACTGATGTACACCTGAACATCAGCAGGAGAGGACTCTTTAAAGTAGAGACACTACATACTGATGTACACCTGAACATCAGCAGGAGAGGACTCTTTAAAGTAGAGACACTACATACTGATATACACCTGAACATCAGCAGGAGAGGACTCTTTAAAGTAGAGACACTACATACTGATATACACCTGAACATCAGCAGGAGAGGACTCTTTAAAGTAGAGACACTACATACTGATATACACCTGAACATCAGCAGGAGAGGACTCTTTAAAGTAGAGACACTACATACTGATATACACCTGAACATCAGCAGGAGAGGACTCTTTAAAGTAGAGACACTACATACTGATGTACACCTGAACATCAGCAGGAGAGGACTCTTTAAAGTAGAGACACTACATACTGATATACACCTGAACATCAGCAGGAGAGGACTCTTTAAAGTAGAGACACTACATACTGATATACACCTGAACATCAGCAGGAGAGGACTCTTTAAAGTAGAGGACACTACATACTGATATACACCTGAACATCAGCAGGAGAGGACTCTTTAAAGTAGAGACACTACATACTGATAGTACACCTGAACATCAGCAGGAGAGGACTCTTTAAAGTAGAGACACTACATACTGATATACACCTGAACATCAGCAGGAGAGGACTCTTTTAAAGTAGAGACACTACATACTGATATACACCCTGAACATCAGCAGGAGAGGACTCTTTAAAGTAGAGACACTACATACTGATATACACCTGAACATCAGCAGGAGAGGACTCTTTAAAGTAGAGACATTACATACTGATAACACCTGAACATCAGCAGGAGAGGACTCTTTAAAGTAGAGACACTACATACTGATATACACCTGAACATCAGCAGGAGAGGACTCTTTAAAGTAGAGACACTACATACTGATGTACACCTGAACATCAGCAGGAGAGGACTCTTTAAAGTAGAGACACTACATACTGATGTACACCTGAACATCAGCAGGAGAGGACTCTTTAAAGTAGAGACACTACATACTGATGTACACCTGAACATCAGCAGGAGAGGACTCTTTAAAGTAGAGACACTACATACTGATATACACCTGAACATCAGCAGGAGAGGACTCTTTAAAGTAGAGACACTACATACTGATATACACCTGAACATCAGCAGGAGAGGACTCTTTAAAGTAGAGACACTACATACTGATATACACACCTGAACATCAGCAGGAGAGGACTCTTTAAAGTAGAGACACTACATACTGATGTACACCTGAACATCAGCAGGAGAGGACTCTTTAAAGTAGAGACACTACATTCTGATATACACCTGAACATCAGCAGGAGAGGACTCTTTAAAAACGTAATTGTTACCATCATTCTGTGAAATATGATTTCAATGTTACTTGGGGTGAAGGTAAACTGTGTTAGTCCTATTTTGGAATCAGCAAACATTTCACATAAAATTAACAACAAAAACAAAACCTTTCCTGCATTTAGACAAATTAAATATGTCTTTATGAACAAATAAAAGGACCACAATGGAAATCTGTCTTTACGCTGTATTTATTTATTTGTAACAGGATTAAATGGATGGTAAACATCATTTAAATTCACATAAAATAGAACATTTCCAGCTTAACTGGTAAATATCTGACAATTTGCAAAATACTGTGAAAATGAGACCTTTAAACGCAGCGCCATCAACAGGCCGACAAGGGCCACTACTACTCATAGAAATCACTTTAGAGTATTTACTGATTTTAATGCAGTAAAACACTGAAGGAAGGCATATTGGTAACAAATTCATCACTTAAATGCCTTTATTTTAATGTAATATCTAGTTTGTGCCTCGTTTAAAGTTGTTTTCACAGTTTTCTGACTTGTATAACATTCAAACAATGAAATAAAACAGATATAATAAGTTTCTTCACAAGCAGAATATAACATTTCCACCTTTGGAAAAAAGTGCAGTCAATGGAAAGAAACATTGATATATGTATATATATTTATAACACAATGAACAATAGATGTCACACATCAGAGCTTATCTCAAGGTTTGATTCATCCAGAAAATTCATATTAAAATGAGTTTCTGTCACAGAAAGGCTTTTGCAGTATATTCAATATTTGACACCACATCGTAAAAGTCTATTATATAAAAAACACATTTAAAATTGGTCATTTAAAGCTGCGTCAAAATGCTTCCAACCACCAGAGGGAAGCTGAGCAAGCATCGCATATTACATTATTTCCGAGCGACTTTTGTCTCCATATGATGAATTTAAGTCCAATTTTCGCTCGTGTTTGGGCTCCACCACCTCCTAAAAACACTTCCAGCTCATATTATCAACAATGAACCCCCTATAAAGGTCGCTTAAAATATTCTTTAAGCAGCTGGGGGTCATTACACAGTGCATTCTAATAACACATTCATAATTGCAGCTTTAAATGCCAAACAACGCAGAGCAGTATCACAAATATCACTAATAAAGATTGATTTTTGTTAATTTGATTTACCCACTCGTCGTATTTCTACACATTTGGCACTTTGCGTTAATAAAACACACATTATTCTAGATTTACACTGAATAAAAAGACCATTAAACAACCAGTCACACCAGCATTATCAACTGTAGTCCTAAATATGAATACCTTTGTGTAACAGAACGTAAAATGCAACGATATTAACAATCCAGTAACTCCTATTTGACTTGATTATCAGACTGTTAAAACTACATATCAAATGTTTTCAATTCATTCAAAGACATTTTGAACATTTAGATTCTTCGAAACACAAACTCTTGGCATACTTTGAGGTCCAAACATGATTTAAAATTGAATAAAAATAAGCTTTATAAAGTCGAAACCTTATAAAGCTACCGTACTTTGTTTTTCTTTACATTTAATAGCCGCACTTCTTTTCCCGATGAACACACCTATTCTTGTTTTCCTCCAGAGCGAGACCACGTGATTATTTGTAAATGTATTCAACATGGCCAGTGGTGGAATGTACATTTACTCAAGTGCTGTACTTCAGTATGATTTTGAGGTACTTTACTTGAGTATTTGTTTTCATCCCAACTATTATTTGTTACATTTACAACATATTTTTTGTTTTGAGATCTTAAAACTGTCCTTAGACCCCACCGTGCAGGATAAATCAAACAATTCATCTTTATTTTAACACTGTTTCATGTTTTTAGCAGCTATGTAGCTTTAAAGGGGTCCTACTCTGCTTTTTGGGGTTTCCTTCCCACCTCTCACAGAGTGTCCTATAGGTTTTAGTGCATGTAAACGGTCTGCAAAGGCGAAAATCCCTGTGTTCCCTATAGAACAAAATCCTCCATTTGACTTGTTTGTTTACTTCCGGAACAAAGTGACATCACTATGGAATACTTGCACTCCTATTGGCTCTCCAACACATTGTACGTGATAGGTTAAGGGGCGGGACATCTCAAAGCTGTTGACCAATCACAACAGAGAGTCACAGTAGAGGCACTAAATACTACTATGAGCAGAATAAGGCCTCTTTAAACCTTCCCTGTAATAGTTTCTGTCTGCACTGCTGGCTGATATTAAAAGGCACTTATCAGCATTAGAGTTTCACACCAAAACTTGATTATTTCATATTTAAAATACAGAGGTCTTTTACGGTACGTCCACACGGTTCCGTCGCGTTGAAGCTTGCCGGTGGGCGTGTCTGGTGCACGACCAACAACCAATCACATTAATCTCCCTCCCCGGACATACAAGCACGCGGTTTGATTGGCTAGAGCTTGTTCTGGCATATGATTCGATTGGCTGGCACTTCCGTCGACGCTTGAAAAGTTGAACTTTCGAAGCGAGCGACGGAGGCAAAGCGACGGAACCACAATGCAGTTCGGCAACGCGTGACGTCCCCCCATTCAAAGTGAATGGGAAGCGTCTCCGTTGAAGCACGCGACGCTGCCGTGTGGACGTGCCATAACTGTTAAAGCTGCACAAATAAGTGGATTTATTTAATCCTCTGACGGTTTCAATCAAGTTTACTTTCGATTAGTTTTAACAATCAGTACGAATGAATCTGTAGATGTAAACAAACTAAACATATCTTTATCATGCTGCATTTTATAACCTGTTTCCCGCTCCTGTGCCACAGAGGTTGCTGTGGTGGACAATGGGGCCCTCAACTGCTGCCCCTCAACCTCAGCATTAACGCTCTCCCTGGCCTGGCTTCTGACAACGTCTACATATAACATGGGCTGGGCGTTGCAGTGTAGCAGGGGGCTTAGGGGCTGTCTGTAAAGCTAGTAGACCCTGTGCTTCAGCAGATAGGTTACCTGGCTATCTGACGTCACTCCTCCAGAACACTGCATATACGTGCAGAATAGCTCTCGGGGAGGGTACTGAATAAATACATATATATTGCAGCAAACCACTTTCTTTGTCAGAAATCTTTCTAGGAAATCAGAAATTCAAAATGGAATCTGAGCTTTGATGTAAAAGGAGCAATGCTTTGAATGTGTATCTCTTGATTTTGGAATGAAACT
This sequence comes from Gymnodraco acuticeps, assembly GCF_902827175.1. NCBI lineage: Eukaryota > Metazoa > Chordata > Actinopteri > Perciformes > Bathydraconidae > Gymnodraco > Gymnodraco acuticeps. The sequence goes on from NW_022991233.1 coordinate 8,595, forward strand.
AACAAAAAGCACTTTTTCTTCCAGGTAGATTTTCAGATTTTTTGTTTTTCTTTAATAAAAAATATTTTGAAAAGAAGTGAGGCTTCACCTGAATGTGTTCACTTTGGACATCTCAAACAGCCAAGCTCACCTGTCATCAATGATAGATACACTTACAGTATTTCAAAAATACATCAGGTTGTTTTTTTATATTCAATATATATTTTAAAGCTAAACTACAATAACTTGTGTCACCTTGTGAATGAGCTCCTTCAGATTTATAGCACCAAACGCGTCGTCGGATTCGTCTTTTAAACTCATTTCCTGTTCAATTTATTTTTTAAATCGCAGGAAACTTTAAAAAGCCATCAGGAAAAATCGTAACAAATAGCCCGCACGTTTTGCATTCGATTCAAAGGTTGAATGTATAAAAAGCGTTCGATTTACTTTAAGTTTTTCTTGACACTTCTTACTTGGTTCTACTTTCAGAACGTTTTCATTATCAGCCAGAGCTTCAGCGTTTGCTGTGAAATGTTTTCCGGAGCTCACGGTCACTTCTATCGAACATGCAGACGGTGAAATGTTAAATATGTTTCTACACCTTTCTTCCAGTTTCACATCGCAGAGGAACGGACGCTGCTTTACTCGTTTCTTGATGTGATGTCCTGAAAAACAGAATTCAATTAGTAGTCGTTGTTATTTCCACGCGAACAGTCGACATAATTAAAGAAAATGTATTTAATTTCAGACTCACCTCTGTCTTCGCCCTCCTCCACTCGCCCAGCGGACACGATTTTGTCAAGACTGATACAAAAAAAATAATTTAACACATAATTTGTAACGTGAAAATACTCTGATACAGGTACCATATTATTTAACGGTCAACTACTATGCTTTATACACTTCCTCATGTCTCTTCTACATCAACATGTGTCCGCTCTTCTACCATTAGCCAATCAGCAACCAAGGTAACCCCCCCCCTCAGAGGGGCGTGGGGAGGGGCTCCTTGTTTTCATCTCAAGCAGGGGGGTCAAACTCAAACACACAGTGGGCCAAAAATGGCAACGCGGAGGGCCGGACTGGTTCAATATTTATTGCAGAACTTATTGAAATGAACTTGTTGCACATATTAAACCTGGAACTAACAAGGCTTAAATGATTGCCTATAAAAACAACATGAAACGTTAAATAATCAGTTGCATTCATTTCTTATGGCTCTATCTGCAGCTTTTCCAGACTCATTTCTTATGATCACATTTTCCCACAGGCCAACAACAGCTTCAACAAAACTATTCCCCTCAGAGAGAAAACCAAACATGCCCTGTTGTCCTGAGAGAAAGTGCAGAAGGAAGCATCCATTGAACTCAGTGTGCTGCTCTGTGATGCTAGCTCAGATACTTGGCATCTCATCTTGGGAGCAAGGTCATCAATGTTTGGGCTCAGGCTCTGAGCTGAGGAGACCCTCAGGATGGAGTGAAGGTGTGCAATATACCGGAGGGCCAGATCTAATGGTAATTAAAAATTATCCTGCGGGCCGAAATTAAATCCACCACGGCCCTGATTTGGCCCCCGGGCCTTGAGTTTGACACATGTGCTCTAAAGTAACAGACAGAGAATCAGCACTTTGGAAACAGGGCTGAAACAGAGGGGATTATGGGTAATGCTGCAATGATCTGTTTGGTGTTTCAGCCAATCAGAGACAGGCTCTGGATATATCTGAGACCTGTGATATATTGATGATAAAGAGGATAATAGGAGACCTTTAAGTAAAAAGGTATAACATATGTTCCAGCCAGATTTAATGTTTTGTTTTATTCAACCCTAAATTAAGTCTCATTTACGTGCAAAATATGTTAAACAACTTACGCATAAATGATGTGATCATCACAAACACAGTAGACGTGACGGTGGCGCTCCACAAAAGACACCTTTAGGGAGACGGAAAAAAAAAACATGAAACACATTTTATTGTTAAACCAAAAAACCATTATATTGGATTTTAAGACTAAAAATCGAATGTCACACAAGTGCTGTCTTTTTCAAAATATCTGCATATATATTTAAATAAATAAGTATGTTTTACACAGATTTGCATTTGAAAATATAAAAAATGATGCTGAGAAATAGAGATTTACCCCGAGTATAGAGCGGTGAAGAGGAAGAGGGTGAAGATGAAAAGGAGGAGGGCCTTCATCGTTAAACCTGAAACACAAATACAGACAAACACATTAATGATGAGATTAAACATTAGATTTTTTGTAATTTCTAATAATATTTGAAATACAAAACTCTCTTTATCCAATTTTTTTTAAATCGTATCGAAAGAAATGGTTGTAAAGTAATAAAACAGGTTGAAAGGCAAGCTATGTTTATTTATAAAGCGCATTAAAACTCAAGGAATGTAATTAAACACATTCAAATATTCAGATAAAGTGCAACAGAAACACAAAATGACATTTAACCACATTTAGTGATTTAAAAAGCCAAGAAAATAAAAAAATACTTTTGCTATTGGCACTCTGGTTATTTAGAAGTGTTTCAGTTACCTGTGGGCTCAGGTGAGGCCGGACAGCAGCTATTAGTGTAGAAGGGTGAAGGAGGCGGGACTTCAGAGAGGCCGCCCAGTGATTGGGTAAACTTTGATTGACAGATCTCAGAGCAAATCTCCTCTTGGATGAGAATCTTAGGGGGCGGGGCCACTTTGTCAGGAGGGGGCGGGATCTCAGTGTGGTCTGAAAGACAGAGAAAAAAGTATAAATATATTTTAAGTGCAATAGAGCTCAGTGTAGCAAACTGTAAGAAAGAAAAATTAGGAGGTTAAAGTATCCAGTATAGGCTATAGTGGTGCCCGTCACTACTGCTAAGCTAAAGGTGGCTAATGTTTGGCTATAAAGGAACTTCAGCACAGTCACATGACTTCACGTCACCACCGCTAAGCTAAAGGAGGCTAATGTTTGGCTATAAAGGAACTTCAGCACGGTCACATGACTTCACGTCAGCACCGCTAAGCTAAAGGGGGCTAATGTTGGGCTATAAAGGAACTAGAGCACGGTCACATGACTTCACCACCGCTAAGCTAAAGGGGGCTAATGTTGGGCTATAAAGGAACTAGAGCATGGTCACATGACTTCACGTCACCACCGCTAAGCTAAAGGAGGCTAATGTTGGGCTATAAAGGAACTACAGGACGGTCACATGACTTCACGTCACCACCGCTAAGCTAAAGGTGGCTAATGTTGGGCTATAAAGGAACTACAGCAAGGTCACATGACTTAACGTCACCACCGCTGAGCTAAAGGCGGCTAATGTTGGGCTATAAAGGAACTACAGCACGGTCACATGACTTAACGTCAGCACCGCTGACCTAAAGGCGGCTAATGTTGGTAACCATTGACCTCCAGACCAGGGGACAGGAAGTTATACATTTCAAACAAAAATAGATGAAGTTCAGAAAATAATACCGAACTTTTTGTGCTAATTAAAATGGATATCTGGAACAAGTAGAGTTTGTGTTGCATAGAAGAAGATGGATGTTACATCGTGGAGACTTTAATCTTTAATTTGTGAGAACCTTTCAATCTTAAATCTCAGCAGTGAATCCTGGATCTGTTACCGTAGCTGAAGCTGCGGCTGTCCTCCAGCTCGGTGCTGTTCAACCACGTCTTCTTGTCCCGGCTGCTCCGGGCCTGGTCCAGATCCAGATCTAGATCCAGGTCCATATCCAGGTCCAGGTCTTGTTCCTGGTTCTGTGCGGTACCGAAGACGCCTCTAAAGACCTTTTCGTCCAGCCACGACTGACAGCTCTCCGTCACGTCGCTCAGCAGGCGAGCCAAAGAGCCTCGAGGACGCCGCCGCCGCCGCCGGAAAATCCTGAGAGAAGAAGAAGAAGAAGAAGTGAACTCGAGCACCAATGATCAGCAGAGAGGGCAAAAGTACACATCCTTTACTCAAGTAGAAGTACAGATCGGGCCCGGCGCCACGAGGGGGCATTGCCCCTTCACTTTGAGCATCATTCATCCATCAAAAAGTACAATAAATGTCACAATTATTAAATAACTTTAAATAATTATTTTCCCCAACACACGTTACTATGTGTGGATCAGATATGTGGGCCGGCAGTCAAGCAAGGTGTAAACAAGCCTCAACCCCAAGTGAGCTGTAGTCTTAATGTTAGCGTGTGTGCTAGCTGTAAACACAGTCGGATGGGTGACCAAAACGTCCCCGTTTTCCGGGCAGAGTCCCCGTTTTCGGTGGCCGGTACCCGGTTGAAACTCCCGAAAATGTTCCCGTTTTTTAACGTGCGTTAAAAAAAAAAAAAAGCAAGGTGAAATCAAATGTTATATGTCAGTAAAAACAGAGTAACAGTGTTGTGCCTGTTTGTAGCGTTAGCGTATTTCTTCTTCTACTACTTCTTCTTCTTTTTTCTTTAATGGCGAATCGCTTCCACTTGGAGCATATATCGCCACCTACTGTTGAGTTATTAAATGTTCATATTAAATCCTTGTCCTCAGACCAGTGTTTTTGAGGAACTTGAAGATCAGCTTGTTGACTTCATTTCTTGATTTACTTTCGTATATTGACTTGAAATCCATGTCCTTGATGTTGAGTTGTTCCAGTGCAGTTTTCAGAATGAGTCTGTTATAATCCGGGCAGCTAAAAAATACATGATGTAATTTTTCTCTCCAATTTCCGGCGCCCCCGATGGGTTGATGCGCCCTTAGCATTCGCCTATACTGCCTATGCCAAGGGCCGGCCCTGGTGAAAACAATATGACATCAACAAAAAATAAGACAGACAACTATTATTAAAGATCAGAGGAAAAGAACAGAACGAGAGGGGTAAATCCGGAATAAAAATAAAGAAGCAAAGAGATTGTAGAGCAGTGAGAAGGAAAAAAGCTTGGTGTGTCAATTCATTACATTGCCAGTATTTTTCGTTGTTGTAAAAAAAAAATCGCCCCCTCTGATTTTTTAACAGCCCCCTCAGTAATTTCATCCTGGAGCCGGGCCTGGTACAGATACTCATGTTTAAAAATACTCTGGTGAAAGTAGAAGTACTGACTAAACTTCTTTACTCAAGTCAAAGTAAAGAACTTTGAAATGTACTTCAGTAAAAAGTACCCATAACTAGCAGCTGCTTTAAAGAGTACCTGACCTCCCTTTATATTAATAGAACAATAATGTCATTGTTAGCTAATGAATGTTTCCATGCTGAACAACGGCAACATGACAACGTTTCCATTGGTCCCTCTTCTTTAGAGAAGACCAGGAAATGATGGATCCACGGATCGTGTTCAAATCAATAGGCACGCAATGACTCTAAAGAATAATGATCACGCATCAAACACACATTCAGACTAAAGGAACCAGCTGTTTGGAAAATGAGAGAAGTAGAAAGTACAAGTATTTGAGTTCAACATGTGAGAAGTAGAAAGTACAGGTATTTGTGTTCAACATGTAAGAAGTAGAAAGTACAGGTATTTGAGTTCAACATGTAAGAAGTAGAAAGTACAGGTATTTGAGTTCAACATGTAAGAAGTAGAAAGTACAGGTATTTGAGTTCAACATGTAAGAAGTAGAAAGTACAGGTATTTGAGTTCAACATGTAAGAAGTAGAAAGTACAGGTATTTGAGTTCAACATGTAAGAAGTAGAAAGTACAGGTGTTTGAGTTCAACATGTAAGAAGTAGAAAGTACAGGTATTTGAGTTCAACATGTAAGAAGTAGAAAGTACAGGTATTTGAGTTCAACATGTAAGAAGTAGAAAGTTCAGGTATTTGAGTTCAACATGTAAGAAGTAGAAAGTACAGGTATTTGAGTTCAACATGTAAGAAGTAGAAAGTACAGGTATTTGAGTTCAACATGTAAGAAGTAGAAAGTACAGGTATTTGAGTTCAACATGTAAGAAGTAGAAAGTACAGGTATTTGAGTTCAACATGTAAGAAGTAGAAAGTACAGGTATTTGAGTTCAACATGTAAGAAGTAGAAAGTACAGGTATTTGAGTTCAACATGTAAGAAGTAGAAAGTACAGGTATTTGAGTTCAACATGAGAGAAGTAGAAAGTACAGGTATTTGAGTTCAACATGTAAGAAGTAAAAAGTACAGGTATTTGGGTTCAACATGTAAGAAGTAGAAAGTTCAGGTATTTGGGTTCAACATGTAAGAAGTAGAAAGTACAGGTATTTGTGTTCAACATGTAAGAAGTAGAAAGTTCAGGTATTTGTGTTCAACATGTAAGAAGTAGAAAGTACAGGTATTTGTGTTCAAAATGTAAGAAGTAGAAAGTTCAGGTATTTGGGTTCAACATGTAAGAAGTAGAAAGTTCAGGTATTTGTGTTCAGCATGTAAGAAGTAGAAAGTACAGGTATTTGGGTTCAACATGTAAGAAGTAGAAAGTTCAGGTATTTGGGTTCAACATGTAAGAAGTAGAAAGTACAGGTATTTGAGTTCAACATGTAAGAAGTAGAAAGTACAGGTATTTGAGTTCAACATGTAAGAAGTAGAAAGTACAGGTATTTGAGTTCAACATGTAAGAAGTAGAAAGTACAGGTATTTGGGTTCAACATGTGAGAAGTAGAAAGTACAGGTATTTGGGTTCAACATGTAAGAAGTAGAAAGTACAGGTATTTGGGTTCAACATGTATGAAGTAGAAAGTACAGGTATTTGAGTTCAACATGTGAGAAGTAGAAAGTACAGGTATTTGAGTTCAACATGTAAGAAGTAGAAAGTACAGGTATTTGAGTTCAACATGTAAGAAGTAGAAAGTACAGGTATTTGAGTTCAACATGTAAGAAGTAGAAAGTACAGGTATTTGGGTTCAACATGTAAGAAGTAGAAAGTACAGGTATTTGGGTTCAACATGTAAGAAGTAGAAAGTACAGGTATTTGAGTTCAACATGTAAGAAGTCAAAGTAAAAAGTCGTCAGAAAAATAAGTAGTGGAGTAAAAATGTACTTAAGTACAGTAACAAAGTATTTGTACTCCCGTCTTGGTGTAGCTCATTAGAATGACCTAACTGAAGTATTTCAAGGTCTGGCTGCTGAGAATGAGCTCATTGTTGGAAACACCCTTCATGTCGTTTCATACACTGGTCAACACTTTGCTTCCCTGACATAACTTCCTTCAGACTAGTGGAAAGAAAACACCTAAACCCACATCCAGGAGGTTATTTTCCTCACTCTGTCTGTTTGTGTCTGCAGATTTCTCCTAAATGTAACCAACTGTAAGCATTACATAGTGTCTCATTTGCATATGTAATCATCACATTGTGTTACATGGGTTTGTGTGCATGTAAATGGTCTGTTTCTCTGAGTTGCTCTGCTATGGACTCGCACTAATGTACATTTCTCAAAGTTATTGCTGTGACTGTTATTTTGCATATATTGATTGTTGTGTATTTATTTATGTCTTAATGTGTGCATATAGGATATACATATTTTTATATATATTTGTATATATCTTTGTTATTGTATTCTGGATTGTGGGAAACGGTATTTCGATCTCTCTGTCTGTACACACAAACTGAAAGATTGACAATAAAGTTGACTTTGAGTTTCTGTCCCACCTGACGAGGTTCTCCTTGTAGGAGACGCTGGTCTTGCAGGGAGTCAGAGAGACGTTCCCCTTCTCGTCCCAGGAGAAGCTGTCCTCCGTCACGCTGTAGTATCCGTTGGTGAGCAGGCGAGGCGAGCGGCGGCAGGAGCTCGGGTCGCCGTCCAGAGACGAGTAACAAACGTACGAGGAGTCGGGAGAGAGCAGAGACACGTCCAGGCTGAGGAGACATATTAAAGAGAGACCGTTAATAATCCAGTTTCCAGCTTAGTAAATGTTGAGTAACCCAACGTTTTATGTTAGAAATGGAGAGTAGGGTCTCCAGCACATAGAAACTGCCGGATGCTAACCTGCACATGTAGCATAAGAAGCTTTAATTAGCATTATAACCTATGCAGACAATAGCTACACACATGTCCAGGCTGAGCACGTTCAAAGAGAGTCCATTAGTGTCAGCATCAGCTATAAAATACATTTAGCTGCACTTTTATCCAAAGCGAACCATCAAGATTCAAACTAAGGACGACAAGAACAGTGCTGACTTATTTACTTCAACAAGCAACACCATACTAAGTGCTAAGTGAAACTCTTAAGTGCTACCTTTTAAGCAAATGGTTGTTTACAATGGGAAACACAGGAGAAACCATAGTTCTGTGTATATATATATATATATATATATATATATATTCTGTATATATGTTGGACTTTGGGTTGTTCGAACCCAGAGTGATAAACTGAACGAAACAACATTCTCACCCGGACATTGGATAATAATTCCCTGAGCAAAAGGTGCTTTCTGGCTTTCCCTCGGCGGCAGTTTTATTACGAGTTCAAATGTATGTTTTATTTCGCTGCTACATATACTGTACAATCAGGGTAATAATTGGACACTGGATATTGTGTTGGAGTTCAAAATACGGCACGAGTGTTAATCTAAATAATAATTATATTAAATATTATAAATATTCTTGATTTATTTGAGTCTTTTTATGTTTTTGGTTCGGTTCCCATATCAAAATGTCTCCACGCTGGTGAGAAAAACTTTATTTTCTGACTTAAACCTGGAAGAAGTTTCTGTGCTTCATTAGTTGTTTTAGCAAAATAGCCTTAAAGGGCTTTGAGGTCGTCGGCTGATCAGCTGGTAGTCCCAAGATCAAATAAAAAGACCAGGGGAGACCGAGCGTTCTCAGCGGTAGCCCCCAGGCTCTGGAACGACCTGCCCCCTCGTGTCAAATTGTCGCCCACCCTTGAAGCTTTTAAGTCCCGCCTAAAGACCCACCTCTTTCCCCTCGCTTACCAGTCAGTCTGAGCTGTGTCTTACCTGTGTGTATGCCTTTACTGTCTGTCCATAGCCTTTATGTGCCTTGTATTTATTCTTATGTGTGCTTTTTATCTATTCGTGTAACATTATATTATATTATAATGTTATGTTCATTGTGAAGCACTTTGGCAAACCCTCTGTTTTTAAACTGTGCTATATAAATAAAGTGGATTGGATTTAAACACATATTTATATATTTAACACTTAAAATAAATGAATACATGTTAGAGAAGCAGATCTTTTTTGTACCTCTGACAGGAGTGACCCCGTAGCCTTCGTTTAATCGGTGAACCTGGAAAACAGATACCAGAAGAGATAGATTTACACACCGCTGCACACACAGCTGATGCAACATGTGTGTGTGTGTGTGTGTGTGTGTGTGTGTGTGTGTGTGTGTGTGTGTGTGTGTGTGTGTGTGTGTGTGTGTGTTTTCTTTCTAAAAAAAGACGACTTGTCTTCTATCAGTTTGCGTTCCTGAGTGCCGACACCTCTTGAGTAAATTCTCTCTGGTGATAACCCTCTGCAGGAATGTGACTCTGAGAGGTCTCTGTTGTCTTCAAGATCATTCATAAAACCAAACGACAGCAAAGACACAAACAGAGGAGGCAGTACGACACAAATGCACTCCTTCAGGTGAATGTGTACAGGTAGTGTAACAGCATTTATATGCAATGTCTTTTCAAGAAGAGGATTTGTACTGAACAACAGGAGGCATCTGCCCTCAGGATCATCACAGCATTTCTCCGCCAGAATGTCCTCACAGCTGTTTTCAAAGCAAGGTTCCTCACAAGTATAGCAAAACAATGTGTGTGTAATACAATAATAATGTAATATAAGGTAATACAATAAGGTTAATCTTGTTAGACAGCATTAAGGCACATTCACAACAGCAAATGTTTGGAGATATATATCAATTTTCTTTTTGGTAAGGTTTTGTTTCTGCCTCTTTACCGAGTTGATAACATAATAGTGAGTGTGTGTGTGTGTGTGTGTGTGTGTGTGTGTGTGTGTGTGTGTGTGTGTGTGTGTGTATGTGTGTGTGTGTGTGTCCATATTGTTGTGTTGCTGCACCTTCATTTAATCTACGGGGATCAATAAAGGTTTCTTTCTTATCCTATCTTAAGTGAGGAATAACCAAAAGGTCCTCACAGAACGAGTTGTTTTCCAAAACATGGTCCTCACAACTACAGCAAAACAATAGGTGTGTGTGTGTGTGTGTGTGTGTGTGTGTGTGTGTGTGTGTGTGTGTGTGTGTGTGTGTGTGTGTGTGTGTGTGTGTGTTTGACATACTTGTCACAGCTCCAGAGAAGAACAGAGACATGTTTGTCTGCAGCCGAGCGTCTTTTTGTGGATCTGTGAAAGAAACCAGAAACACAAAACCGGGTCAAAAAACTAAACAAAAAACAATAATAATGTTTTAGTCCGTCTCTATCGTCTCGACTCTGCCTGTGGTTCATACTGGGAACATACATCTCTAAAAACACAAATATAGGGTTTTATTTTTATACCAAAGTCTCAGTTATTTCAATAAGCAGCCGAAGAAATCATAAACCCGGCACCGGCTGAGAGAAAGAGCAGCCATTTCTTTCTTACGGTCAAAAAATAACAAATAAACAAAGATGGAGTCCGTCTCTAAACACTAACGTCTCGACTCGTCTGTGGTTTGAAAGCACAGATATTCTCTCAGTTAGCTCATAATGTTAACAACAAACAAGAGGAACGTTTGTTAGGGACTATTTTCAGTGCCGGAGGAATCTACACTTTGTGCTCTGAGTGTGTCAGCAGGACAGTGTGTGTGTGTGTGTGTGTGTGTGTGTGTGTGTGTGTGTGTGTGTGTGTGTGTGTGTGTGTGTGTGTTCATGATAATAGAACAGTGTGCCTCACTAGTTGTGTTTATATGTAGGTACATGTAAATGGACTGTACTCGTATCAAAGTTAAGAACATGAGTTAACTGTCTGCGACGTCTGAATTCATCCCATGTATCAAATACAACATCTTTCCACAGGGACAAAAACTAATCTAAATCACCTTGACATATGTGGAAGGAAGTTTAGCTTGGGTTTGAATTGTTGTTCACGAAAATTGACATATTTTCAGAGCAGAGATTTGACTTTAAGACTCCTTGAAAACCTGCAGACCAAGTGTTTCAATATAAAAGTATACATTGTGCCGTCGTGTTGTACTATGGACGTGTGTATGTCGTCGCTTCAAAATGTGCTTCAAAATAGGAAAATATGTGAATGCAAACACGCCTCTCTCTGTTGGGTCGATCAGAACCAGGTTTATTGCCATGCAGGTTTATCCATCCAGGTCAGGCACTTAGCTTTGAGGTTCAGTGATGTCAACAGAAACATTAGAGTGTACGGAAACAAGAGGAGGAGCAAGAGAAGAACAATATTACAACTGAGTACAGTGAGATCATGACGAAGTACAGTTTATTAGATTTTAAGAAAGACATTAGAGCAGGTTTTCAGACGATACAAGGTAATAACATGCTTCCTTCCTCCTTGTGTTTAACTTCTGAAACTCTCCAGAGCCTCAGATCAGCTGTCAGAGCACAGAGGGAGTAACGGACACAAGCCTCGATGAGATAATAAACGCGAGGTTTTATAAACGCACACAGCAGGAGGGTTTTACCTTCAGACGTCCTGCACAAACACCGTCTGCTTTCCTTCAGTGGTTCCGTGTGTCTGGTGATCTTCTCTCACATCCTGCAGCAGAAGAAGAAGAAGAAGAACAGACCAGCGGTTAGCGGTGAGGTCATGTTTCCTGTTAACCCCCGAGCTGCCGGAGGAGTCTAACATGCAGTCACAAGATCTGTGTGACTGCATGAGGATCCAGTTGTTAGTCAGACCCAACGTGGGAAATACATTAAAAGATTAAGAAGTGTAGACTCTACCAACTTCAATATGTGGAGATCCTGCAACAGGTCCTTAGATTTTGAGTTAATTAAAGAGGCCCTATTCTGCTTTCTATTGTTATACGTGTTTCAAAGAGGACCGTGCATACAAATACATTCATCTCAGAGAAGAGAGGAGATGAATGATGCCAGATGAATATTCCCATCTGCAGTCCTTAGGCAGGTACACAACAATCAGCAAGCACCGCATCATCTCAGTATCACACAAACCATTACAACATGGTTTAAGTAGTCCTGTGGTGTTGCCTCTCCTCATAGTGTCATATAGGTTTTAGTGCATGTAAATGGTCTCCAACGGCTAAAATCCCTGTGTTCCCTTCAGAGGGAGTTTTTATTGTATATGTGGATCACAGATTAAGGACATGTTTCAATGTGTATTGTGTACTATACTGATAATAAGGACACACTATCTTACTCTCACGTACTTTACTTGTAATGTTCCACAAGATACAATGCAACATCCTAGCCACGCTAACTTGAGAACTGACGCTCATGCCTGGGCTGTACCTGAATATCAGAATATTCGTTCGTTGCAGTGCTATTCGGGTTTCAATTTCGTTATTCGGATTTTCGTTTTTTGAATGTATTGAAATCTCCAATATCAACGTAAGAGCTTGTGCCTCTCCGGGGGGTGCTAACACTTAACCATAAACGTTATCGTTTACTTTCTCCGTCTTTATATGTAGATATTACTTTTTCTCCGTTAATCTCCGTCACGTTGTTTCCATAGCAACAACAACTTCCTGTCAACAGCGCTAGCTCTCCTTCAAAATAAAAGCATGTCCATAAATAGGAAGCCAAGCCAAATTACACTTAAGACATTTACAAATGCAACGAAAGTAACAAACACAATGCGATATCCTTTTCAATTTCAAAGAACACAAATTGGGTTACATTAACAAATAACTATAAAACAACAATACTGTAGAATAACAAAAGAATGCCGTGAATAAAACCGAAACACACGTGTTGAAGCGGTTCGCGAAATGTTTTCCTCAAATACTTCCTTCTTTTAGTCAGTACAAAGAATCTGACACCATTCTGTTGAACGAGAGACAAAAGAAGTGGGTCAGCGACTGCAAACAGAGACCCTCTGTTACAGTGTGTGTGTGTGTGTGTGTGTGTGTGTGTGTGTGTGTGTGTGTGTGTGTGTGTGTGTGTGTGTGTGTGTGTGGTGTGTGTGTGTGTGTGTGTGTGTGTGTGTGTGTCCTTTGTTTGAACTGAGGAATGCTCTTCGTGGTTTGAACGTTAACGGTCACTGAGTGTTGCACCAGAACAACTCTTTACTCTACAGTGTGTGGTGTGTGTGTGTGTGTGTGTGTGTGTGTGTGTGTGTGTGTGTGTGTGTGTGTGTGTGTGTGTGTGTGTGTGTGTGTGTGTGTGTGTGTGTGTGTGTGTGTGTGTGTGTGTGTGTGTGTGTGTTTCCGGTCACTGGAGAGTAAAAATAAACTTCCTGGAGAAGTTCCTCTTTGCATGAGTTTGTATACAAATGACACACATCACTCCGGAGAGTCTTTTTCAGGACCGTCAGAAATGTGAATGCCTTGTTGATTTTGACTTTTTATGTTATTATTATTATGTATTTCTTTTGTTTCCAATTATTATTATTATTATTGTTATTATTATTATGCAAGGTGAAATGAATATACCTTTTATATGTTATATTATCTACATGCATGACCTTCAGAAATGCACCTAAACAAAGGTAAAGATTTTAATAATTTAGGGAAATACTTATATGTATACTTTATATAAAAACGCTGCACTAGGTCAGACACCAGAGGAGACTGTGAGGTCCAGCGCAGACGGACCACTTTGGGACTAAATGTCCTCTCCATTAAGGACAGCTCTTTGTGGAACAGCCTCCCTGAGATACGGGATCATCCCACTCTCAATGGGTTCAGAGGTCAACTCAGAGAACGGATGAGAAACAAGCAGACGTGCAATCACCGCTAACTGCCCTTTAACTCATGGGTATCTCCTCTTGCCCTTTAACACAGGGGTCTCTCCTCTTGCCCTTTAACACAGGGGTCTCTCCTCTTGCCCTTTAACTCAGGGGTCTCTCCTCTTGCCCTTTGACACAGGGGTATCTCCTCTTGCCCTTTAACACAGGGGTATCTCCTCTTGCCCTTTAACACAGGGGTATCTCCTCTTGCCCTTTAACACAGGGGTATCTCCTCTTGCCCTTTAACACAGGGGTATCTCCTCTTGCCCTTTAACTCAGGGGTATCTCCTCTTGCCCTTTAACACAGGGGTATCTCCTCTTGCCCTTTGACACAGGGGTATCTCCTCTCCTTTAACTCAGGGGTATCTCCTCTTGCCCTTTGACACAGGGGTATCTCCTCTCCTTTAACTCAGGGGTATCTCCTCTCCTTTAACACAGGGGTCTCTCCTCTTGCCCTTTAACAAAGGGGTATCTCCTCTCCTTTGACACAGGGGTATCTCCTCTCCTTTAACACAGGGGTCTCTCCTCTTGCCCTTTAACACAGGGGTATCTCCTCTCCTTTAACACAGGGGTATCTCCTCTTGCCCTTTAACACAGGGGTATCTCCTCTTGCCCTTTAACACAGGGGTATCTCCTCTTGCCCTTTGACACAGGGGTATCTCCTCTACTTTAACACAGGGGTCTCTCCTCTTGCCCTTTAACACAGGGGTATCTCCTCTCCTTTAACACAGGGGTATCTCCTCTACTTTAACACAGGGGTCTCTCCTCTTGCCCTTTGACACAGGGGTATCTCCTCTCCTTTAACACAGGGGTCTCTCCTCTCCTTTAACACAGGGGTATCTCCTCTCCTTTAACACAGGGGTCTCTCCTCTTGCCCTTTAACTCAGGGGTATCTCCTCTTGCCCTTTAACACAGGGGTCTCTCCTCTTGCCCTTTAACACAGGGGTATCTCCTCTTGCCCTTTGACACAGGGGTATCTCCTCTTGCCCTTTGACACAGGGGTATCTCCTCTCCTTTAACACAGGGGTATCTCCTCTTACCCTTTGACACAGGGGTATCTCCTCTCCTTTAACACAGGGGTATCTCCTCTCCTTTAACTCAGGGGTATCTCCTCTCCTTTAACACAGGGGTCTCTCCTCTTGCCCTTTAACACAGGGGTATCTCCTCTCCTTTGACACAGGGGTATCTCCTCTCCTTTAACACAGGGGTCTCTCCTCTTGCCCTTTAACACAGGGGTATCTCCTCTCCTTTAACACAGGGGTATCTCCTCTTGCCCTTTAACACAGGGGTATCTCCTCTTGCCCTTTAACACAGGGGTATCTCCTCTTGCCCTTTGACACAGGGGTATCTCCTCTCCTTTAACACAGGGGTCTCTCCTCTTGCCCTTTAACACAGGGGTATCTCCTCTCCTTTAACACAGGGGTATCTCCTCTTGCCCTTTGACACAGGGGTATCTCCTCTCCTTTAACACAGGGGTCTCTCCTCTCCTTTAACACAGGGGTATCTCCTCTCCTTTAACACAGGGGTATCTCCTCTTGCCCTTTAACTCAGGGGTATCTCCTCTTGCCCTTTAACACAGGGGTCTCTCCTCTTGCCCTTTAACACAGGGGTATCTCCTCTTGCCCTTTGACACAGGGGTATCTCCTCTTGCCCTTTGACACAGGGGTATCTCCTCTTGCCCTTTGACACAGGGGTATCTCCTCTTGCCCTTTGACACAGGGGTATCTCCTCTTGCCCTTTAACACAGGGGTATCTCCTCTCCTTTAACACAGGGGTCTCTCCTCTCCTTTAACACAGGGGTATCTCCTCTCCTTTAACACAGGGGTCTCTCCTCTTGCCCTTTAAACACAGGGGTATCTCCTCTTGCCCTTTGACACAGGGGTATCTCCTCTTGCCCTTTGACACAGGGGTATCTCCTCTCCTTTAACACAGGGGTATCTCCTCTTACCCTTTGACACAGGGGTATCTCCTCTCCTTTAACACAGGGGTCTCTCCTCTCCTTTAACACAGGGGTATCTCCTCTACTTTAACACAGGGGTATCTCCTCTTACCCTTTGACACAGGGGTATCTCCTCTCCTTTAACACAGGGGTCTCTCCTCTCCTTTAACACAGGGGTATCTCCTCTCCTTTAACACAGGGGTCTCTCCTCTTGCCCTTTAACACAGGGGTATCTCCTCTTGCCCTTTGACACAGGGGTATCTCCTCTTGCCCTTTAACACAGGGGTATCTCCTCTCCTTTAACACAGGGGTATCTCCTCTTGCCCTTTGACACAGGGGTATCTCCTCTCCTTTAACACAGGGGTCTCTCCTCTCCTTTAACACAGGGGTATCTCCTCTCCTTTAACACAGGGGTATCTCCTCTTGCCCTTTAACACAGGGGTATCTCCTCTCCTTTAACACAGGGGTCTCTCCTCTCCTTTAACACAGGGGTATCTCCTCTCCTTTAACACAGGGGTATCTCCTCTTGCCCTTTAACACAGGGGTATCTCCTCTTGCCCTTTGACACAGGGGTATCTCCTCTTGCCCTTTGACACAGGGGTATCTCCTCTCCTTTAACACAGGGGTATCTCCTCTTGCCCTTTAACACAGGGGTATCTCCTCTCCTTTAACACAGGGGTCTCTCCTCTCCTTTAACACAGGGGTCTCTCCTCTTGCCCTTTAACACAGGGGTATCTCCTCTTGCCCTTTAACACAGGGGTCTCTCCTCTTGCCCTTTAACACAGGGGTATCTCCTCTTGCCCTTTAACTCAGGGGTATCTCCTCTCCTTTAACTCAGGGGTATCTCCTCTCCTTTAACACAGGGGTATCTCCTCTCCTTTAACTCAGGGGTATCTCCTCTCCTTTAACACAGGGGTCTCTCCTCTTGCCCTTTGACACAGGGGTATCTCCTCTTGCCCTTTAACACAGGGGTCTCTCCTCTTGCCCTTTAACTCAGGGGTCTCTCCTCTCCTTTAACACAGGGGTATCTCCTCTTGCCCTTTGACACAGGGGTATCTCCTCTACTTTAACACAGGGGTCTCTCCTCTTGCCCTTTAACACAGGGGTATCTCCTCTCCTTTAACACAGGGGTATCTCCTCTTGCCCTTTGACACAGGGGTATCTCCTCTCCTTTAACACAGGGGTCTCTCCTCTCCTTTAACACAGGGGTATCTCCTCTCCTTTAACACAGGGGTCTCTCCTCTTGCCCTTTAACTCAGGGGTATCTCCTCTTGCCCTTTAACACAGGGGTCTCTCCTCTTGCCCTTTAACACAGGGGTATCTCCTCTTGCCCTTTGACACAGGGGTATCTCCTCTTGCCCTTTGACACAGGGGTATCTCCTCTTGCCCTTTGACACAGGGGTATCTCCTCTTGCCCTTTGACACAGGGGTATCTCCTCTTGCCCTTTGACACAGGGGTATCTCCTCTCCTTTAACACAGGGGTCTCTCCTCTCCTTTAACACAGGGGTATCTCCTCTCCTTTAACACAGGGGTCTCTCCTCTTGCCCTTTAACACAGGGGTATCTCCTCTTGCCCTTTGACACAGGGGTATCTCCTCTTGCCCTTTGACACAGGGGTATCTCCTCTCCTTTAACACAGGGGTATCTCCTCTTGCCCTTTGACACAGGGGTATCTCCTCTCCTTTAACACAGGGGTCTCTCCTCTCCTTTAACACAGGGGTATCTCCTCTCCTTTAACACAGGGGTATCTCCTCTTACCCTTTAACACAGGGGTATCTCCTCTCCTTTAACACAGGGGTCTCTCCTCTCCTTTAACACAGGGGTATCTCCTCTACTTTAACACAGGGGTCTCTCCTCTTGCCCTTTAACACAGGGGTATCTCCTCTTGCCCTTTGACACAGGGGTATCTCCTCTTGCCCTTTGACACAGGGGTATCTCCTCTCCTTTAACACAGGGGTATCTCCTCTTACCCTTTGACACAGGGGTATCTCCTCTCCTTTAACACAGGGGTCTCTCCTCTCCTTTAACACAGGGGGTATCTCCTCTACTTTAACACAGGGGTATCTCCTCTTGCCCTTTAACACAGGGGTATCTCCTCTCCTTTAACACAGGGGTCTCTCCTCTCCTTTAACACAGGGGTATCTCCTCTCCTTTAACACAGGGGTATCTCCTCTTGCCCTTTAACACAGGGGTATCTCCTCTTGCCCTTTAACACAGGGGTATCTCCTCTTGCCCTTTGACACAGGGGTATCTCCTCTCCTTTAACACAGGGGTATCTCCTCTTGCCCTTTGACACAGGGGTATCTCCTCTCCTTTAACACAGGGGTCTCTCCTCTCCTTTAACACAGGGGTCTCTCCTCTTGCCCTTTAACACAGGGGTATCTCCTCTTGCCCTTTAACACAGGGGTCTCTCCTCTTGCCCTTTAACACAGGGGTATCTCCTCTTGCCCTTTAACTCAGGGGTATCTCCTCTCCTTTAACTCAGGGGTATCTCCTCTCCTTTAACACAGGGGTATCTCCTCTCCTTTAACTCAGGGGTATCTCCTCTCCTTTAACACAGGGGTCTCTCCTCTTGCCCTTTGACACAGGGGTATCTCCTCTTGCCCTTTAACACAGGGGTCTCTCCTCTTGCCCTTTAACTCAGGGGTCTCTCCTCTCCTTTAACACAGGGGTATCTCCTCTTGCCCTTTAACCTCTTAAAGCCGGCCCCCTCGATACCGGGTGGAAAAACACATCACTGCAGGAGACAGCGTCTGGTGGCTTCTTAATATTTAAAAACCTATGAATGTCTTATACTCAAATAACGGGAAAAAAACTCAGCAACCTAATGATATGAGCCATTTTTACCGAAACAAAACACAAGTCTCACAAGAAGCGTTAGCATTAGCCCTTAGTGAAAACAGGCTGATGCTACTTCCGGTCTTAACTAGCAAAAACGATATTTAAAACTTAATATTTTCTGCACAAACTACATACCAGCTGAAAGCTGATACTCCACAGATTATGTTTATATAAGTATCATCACTGTAGGACACAAACTCACTGAGATAGCAGCCAGAACAGAGCAAGAAAACAACAACAGTGTTCTAAAGCATAACAATAATTATGTTTTACCGTTGGTGTTTTGTGATCAAAAGTCGTGTTCAAGGGAATAAAAACGCTCCTCAAGGTTAATCCAATGTCACTTAGTCACTTTAGAATTGTTCCTGATAATCCATCATTACATTCATGGCCGCATCGTAGGTATAAAGTTTTGCAGTCCGGGGTTTGGCTTTCTCACGTGCTGTTTACGCGAGCCTCTCTCTCCTTGAAGTAAGTGTTTAGCGGCGTTTACTAACTCCCCCTCGATTCTATTGGCTCCAAAGTTTCAAAAAAGGTGTCAATCTCCCAAATCGACCTATGGGTTCCAGAGATAGGATCCTGCGTAGTATGAATAATGCCAGCAGCGGTTGCTTTACGCACAGACGGAGCAGAAGCAGCCGCACAACCGCTCCAGCACAGCAGCAACGATATGGGCATAGATATGTCTCATAATTATTTGTGTGAACATAAAAATAATTTGTGTGTAAATATGTGATTTGTAAATGTAAAACAACATCCACAAATGCATTTAAAAGATTTGCAAACTCACAAATACATTTGCAAGTGTAAAACGGATCTGCAAATACGCTAAATATGTTCACAAATAAAAAAAAGATCTGTGAATATCTCTTTAACATTTACACCTTTCGATCAGGCATTTGTGAATCCATTTTGTATTTGTGGACCAAAAATGCGCTTGCGGATCTCAAATCTCTGTTCGCGGATCGTCTTTTTACACACACGGAATTTTGAGACATATTTTCCGCCGGTCTCGGCTATACTGCTCCCCCGGGACCCGAAAGTGGCGTATAGCCTGCACTTCAACATCAACGAAAGTGCTCGATATATGCTATATTGAATCAATAACACAAACTAACTGTATCACTATAACATGATGATGATGGTGATGGTGATGAAGAATGCATCTAAGGTTCCGCTGTTCATTATATACAAACACAAGCATTAACAAACCATCATGCTCTTACTTTGAAATCATGCGGAAAATGTCGCCCAATCAGCAGGCCATCACGTGGTTTCCGAAAATAACCGAGTGACACGAGTAGATTTTAGCCGAGAGAGACCGGCGGAAAATATGTCTCAAAATTCCGTGTGTGTAAAAAGACGATCCGCGAACAGAGATTTGAGATCCGCGAACAGAGATTTGAGATCCGCAAGCGCAGTTTTGGTCCACAAATACAAATTGGATTCACAAATGCCTGATCGAAAGAGTGGAAATGGTAAAGAGGAATATTCCCAGATCTTTTTTTATTTGTGAACATATTTAGCGTATTTGCAGATCCGTTTTACACTTGCAAATGTATTTGTGAGTTTGCAAATCTTTTAAATGCATTTGTGGATGTTGTTTTACATTTACAAATCACATATTTACACACAAATTATTTTTATGTTCACACAAATAATTATGAGACATATCTATGCCCATACAACGAACACAGCGAACAGAGAACACAGCGAACAGAGAACACAGAGACAACAGCAGGCAACCCTGATTATGAACTTCAGGAAAGGTATGTACTCTCTCTGTTTGTATCTATTAGTTGTGTATTTAATGTAATCTATAGTCATTCCACACTCGCAAAATACAAAATGGACGCCGCTTTGTTGTTGTAGCGTTATCGTTCCGTGAGAAACTAAAACAATGGCAACATCACGTTGGTGAACGTATAAATAGATTAATTGTATTTCGTGACTATAACACGGCAGTATATAAATAAAGCTGTATTGTATATCAACCCAGTATATATATATATATATATATACATATATAGACTATATATATATATATATACATATATACACTGTTATTCCACACACGCCAAATGTAGTTCTACAGACATTGACTAACAGCAGTTTATAAATAAAGCTGTATTGTATATCAGTCTATATATATATATACTATAGCGTGTGTAAAATAACAGTATACATATATATATATACTATAGCGTGTGTGAAATAACAGTATACTGTGGTGACCACCTATTTAACCACTGGGACATAATTCAAACTTGGAACTACAGTTGCGGTTATTGTTCCCACACGGACATGTTATGGGTTACCTATAAATAGTGTGTACCCTCTTGGCTCTCTCTTCTTGTCGACCCGGGCTGCGACCCGACAACATGTCCTTTGCAGCTTGTGAATAAATCACTATTCTTGCACCTTCCTTGCACCGCCTCTGACTCCATATCTCTCGGCACTACACTGGTGACCCTGATACGTCTTGAGAAGTTTCCGGGACGGAGCCGAACACGGCAAAAGGAACTCGAGTTCCTTTCCTCGAAATGCCGGGGGTTTGATTGGAGACGTCCGTGGCTGCCACCGGCACGCGGACTGAGGCTCGGTGCGCGCTCTCCGAAGAAGGCTGGAGACGTTTGCTCGCCGTTCCCCCCCGCATTCGGGCTTTCTATCCAAACGGGGGGGACAATGCAACGACCTGCTGGGTCGACCAGCACCCCATTGCTACCTCGTGGGTTTGTTCTTCGGGGCGTGCGGCTGCACGTCCCGGCTGCTAACCACGTGGGCTAACGACGGCTAGTGCTAACGGCTATCAGCCCTTTTGAGTTTTTTTTTCTTTCTTTCTGGTGCGGAGAGGAGGTTCGACCAGCCGGTTGACCTCATGTGGGACACTCTCCACATTTTTCACCACCTCCACGGTGGTTCCCAGACGCCACCTCAACAGTTTCCATCGACGCCTGGGTGGTGCACTCCTGGACCCCGTCTCGCCTCGACGGTTTTTGGACGTCGCCCATGCTGCAATCGGCCCGTGGGGTGGCGCGCTCCGGAGCCTGTCTGGCCTCTTCTGCCTTCCGGGGATATCCAGACGCCACTCACGTTCATCGGCGCCTGGGTGGCGCACTCCTGGACCCCCTCTCGCCTCGACAGTTCCGGACGTCGCCCATGCTCCATCGGCCCTTGGGTGGCGCGCTCCGGGACCCTGTCTGGCCTCTCCTGCTTCCCGGGGATGCCTCAGCGCCTGCTGAGGACTTCATGCCCGCCGTCGTGGCACGTCTGCCTGCGGCCGGGTTGCGCTCCTTCCTCCCGGGGGGACTGCTCCTCTCTTCCGGGGATACCTCGACGCCTGCCGAGGACTTCGTAGCCCACCGCCGTTGTGCGTCCTGCCTGCGGCCGGGGTTGCGCTCTTTCCTGCTGGGTTCTCCGCGACACCTTACTGCGGCCCCCTTACGACGCCCCGCCCCCCGGTGTGGGTGCCCTCGCCCTCGTTAGGGGCCCCTGCCCTCTCCTGCGCTCCACCTTTCGTGGCCCGGTCCTCACCTGCGGCCCCCACCCTCCTCGGCCCTTGTGGTGCTTCCTCCACGGACGTGGGGATAAATATTTTTTTTGCCATGTTTGAATTCTGGGGGGGCTTGTGTGGTGACCACCTATTTAACACTGGGACATAATTCAAACTTGGAACTTACAGTTGCGGTATTGTTCCCACACGGACATGTTATGGGTTACCTATAAATAGTGTGTACCCTCTTGGCTCTCTCTTCTTGTCGACCCGGGCTGCGACCCGACAACATGTCCTTTGCAGCTTGTGAATAAATCACTATTCTTGCACCTTCCTTGCACCGCCTCTGACTCCATATCTCTCGGCACTACAATACACACATATATATATATATATATATATATATATATATATATATATATATGTGTATACTGTTATTTCACACACGCTAAATGGAGGAATTATTTCTGATTTGAGTTACATTTTTGAAAGAATAATCCAGTGAAGTAATCAAAGTAATTGTTTTTTCCACATTTGTTTTCACAGTGATGAAGACAAGTATTAAATGGCTTCTGGATCACAGCCATCAACATCTGCCTCATCCGAGCTACGACGTGCATCAGATCAGCATACAGTTGCCCCAGAGCCATCAACATCCAAGCTACGCCGCCGGACGTCTACACCAGTACTAACTCAGCCTCCCTCTGCATCTTCTGATTCAGTGGACAGACTGTCGGGAGGAAAGTGAAACGGGCTGGTGTGTGGCAGACTAAGGTTGTTACCGTTCCTGACGCTGTGATGGACTACAACAGAAGCATGGGCTGCGTGGATGTGTCCGATGCTTTGATTGGGTACTACAGCGTTCACCACAAAACCATGAAATGGTACAAGACCTTTTTTTTTACCATTTTCTGGACATTGCAGTGGTGAACAGCTTCCTTCTCCACAAGGAGCTGCACAAGATGAGGGGTGACCCCGGCAGGACGAAGCCACACACCCAGAAGTCCTTCAGGGAGCAGCTTGCTGCAGACATGAGGGGTGAAGTCCCTGCAGCACCACCACCGCGCTCAGGAGGTGCTCTGATGCTGGCAACACAACAGTGAAGACCTATCTTGCCCTTTATATATCGCTGCTACATTGTACTGCCATGTGGTAAATACTTGTGTATGATGCTCTTGCTCTTTCTGCATATCATGTATTTGTTTTTGCCATGTTTATAAATGTCATGTTCTTAAATGTTTGAGGGACTGCGGATGGAAATGAGCTCATATTCATATTTACGCTTGATGCATTTTTTTGTTTTATGTGTTCATTAATGTCCCTGCCAAAAAACGATTAAATGAAAAGAAACAAAATCAAGATTATTATGGAAAAGAATGTCCATTTAGTGGGGGTCATTTAATTTATTTATATAGATTTTAAAATCACAAATGAACTTAATATTCCAAACGTGTGAAGGAATGATTCATATAGTTTTGTGTATAGTTATATATTATTATTTTCCTGTTCCCTTCAGGGCTTTATAACAGGATTACATTTATTCATTTATTGAATCCCCTTCCTCAGATGTGTCTCCCCCCCCTGTTTCCCAGAATGCCTTGCAGCAGCAGCAGTCTGTTGGAGCTGATGATGTTGGAGGAAAACGCGTCACAGGAAACACACATTACACACTTACACTCACACACACACACACACACACACACACGCACACGAAGCATCTCTATAATACTTTTCACTCTGGTAATCGTGAATATTAAATAATTATCAGATTGTATTTGCAGCTTTAAAAAATAAATAATAATAGCACTAACAAGGACATACAAAAGGAACTAAGGAAGGATACAAGGAAGGACTTTAAGAAGGATATACAAAGGACTGAAAACAAACTTTAGGGAAGGAGAGAAGGATATAAAGGAGATGAAGAAGGACACTTGAGTCGAGGATTATGAACCTTTATTGACTTGAGGGACGCGGACGATATCTGGAAATATGTATTCTTATATTAATAAAAACAGCTTAAAATAAGTGGAGACTTGCATTTCTCATTACGAAAGTAACTTTAAAAAATAACTCAAAAGATGTTTGTTTTAGTATCATGAAGCCAGATTATTCCAGTTACTTAAACCTGTCATAAAACCTTTTAATATTTAAATGTTGACTTCAGCAGGAAAAATAAGAAAAGAATAACATGCATTTCTCATAATAAACACAAGGGAGTAACTCCGAAAAATACCTGAAATACAATCAAATCAAATTAAATAATGTACCTTTGAGACCAGAAGCCCCACATGTATCAGTGTTTCTACATGTTCTCCTCAGCAGTGCAGAAACCAGACAAAGAAATAACGAGCTGGACTCACCGTCTGTGTTCCTGCACCGGAAGTGGAGAAGAAACCCCTTTCCTCTCCTGGCAGAACGCGTTTAATCCTCTTCTTATGTTTCCTGGGTTTGAAGGCTTTTTAAATCCTAAATTGTCGTTGAATCAGAAAAACCTGAAGAGAGACTCGCAGCTGTTTCTGAGCCTCGCCCACATTCAGGGAACACCGGAAGCACACAACAACAGGACTCATGGATTTTCAGAGTAAAATCATGAGGAAGAGGAAAATCACTTGGATTTAACTATTTACTGCAGGGTCACAATCACACACTCACACACACACACACACACACACACACACACACACACACACACACACACACACACACACACACACACACACACACACACACACACACACACGTTGTGTACGTTTTTAAATATGTAACTCCTGATGTTTTTTTATAAATATAATAATTTTAATTAGATTGTATTATTCATTTGTTTTGCACATGTAATCTTACATTTCATTTAGCTGAGGCTTTTATCGAAAGCGACTTACAATAAGTGCATTCGACCAAGAAGATACAAACTTGAAGAAAACAGAATCATATAGTACATCAGGTTTCATAGAGCCAAACATGTGCAAGCTTTCTGCTGTCCCTGATGTCAATGGGGAGCTCATTCCACAATTTTGGAGCCAGGATAGCAAACCCACGTGTTTCTGTTGACAGAACCTGCGTGGCTTTCTGTGTCAGCTGGGGACGTATCCTCCTGATGTTGTAAAGCGTGTATCTGCAGCAGCGGGTTGTAGCAGCGATGTTTGCAGTGAAGGACAGGTTGTTATCTAGGGTCACACCCAGATTCCTTGCAGTCTGAGTCGGGGAAACAACAGCGGTGCCGATGTTGATTGTTAGGTCAAGAGTGGGACAATCTTTTCCCGGAAGGAAGAGCAGCTCAGTCTTGTCAAGGTTGAGCTTGAGGTGGTGAGCAGACATCCACTGAGAGATGTCAGCTAGACAAGCAGAGATGCGTGCGACGACCTGGGTCTCTGAGCGGGGAAAGGACAGAATTAATTGGGTGTCGTCAGCGTAGCAGTGGTAAGAAAAACCATGCGGGCTAATGACTGATCCGAGCGAGTTTGTGTAGAGGGAGAAGAGGAGGGGACCAAGAACAGAGCCCTGAGGGACCCCTGTAGTTAATTGACAAGGGTCGGACTCAGACCCTCTCCAAGTTACCCTGTAGGTACGGTCTTTGAGGTATGAGGTGAGGAGGGAAAGTGCAGAGCCTGAAACTCCAAGTGCTTGGAGAGTGCGAAGGAGGATCTGATGATTCACCGTGTCGAATGCAGCAGACAGGTCCAACAGGATGATGACAGAGGAGAGGGATGCTGCTTTGGCAGTGTGCAGTTCCTCCGTGACAGCAATGAGAGCAGTTTCTGTGGAGTGACTTGCCTTGAAACCAGACTGGTGCGGATCCAGAAGGTTGTTCTGATGGAGATAACAGGAGGGTTGTTTAAAGCTTACACTTCTTATATACATTTTTTACTTCTCATTTATTTTTTATTTAATTTTTAAAGCACATTTAATTTTTGTATTCCTATATACATTTCTTTCTTCTTTCTTTCTTCTTTTATTTGTATTACTCATTTCATTTTAAATTCTTATATAAAAATAAAAATATGTTTAATCTATTTTATTTTATTTTCCATTAAACGTTTTTTCTCTAACTTCTTAGTTTTTAGAAATAAAACCCCAATAAATGAAGTCTTCTGATTTGTACGTACCTAAAGATTCTGAGGAAAACATGTGTTTATTACACTACATTATTACATTACATTACATTGCATTTAGCTGACGCTTTTATTCAAAGCGACTTACAATAAGTGCGTTCGACCAACAAAATACAACCTTGAAGAAAACAGAATCATAAAGTACATCAGACTTCATAGAGCCAAACATTTCAAGTGCTACTCAACTGGCTTTAGATAAGCCAGTCCTTTATTATTATATAAGTGCTTTGTTAGTAATTCTGCAAAGTGGAGTCGAAAGAGATGAGTTTTCAGTCTGGAAGGTGTGTAAGCTATCTGCCGTCCTGATGTCAATGGGGAGCTCATTCCACCATTTTTGAGCCAGGATAGCAAACCCACGTTTTTCTGCTGATGGGAACTTGGGTCCCCCTCGCAGCGAGGGTGCAGCGAGTCGTTTGGCTGATGCAGAGCGTAGTGCACGTGCTGGGGTGTACAGTTTAACCATGTCCTGGATGTAGGAAGGGCCAGATCCATTCGCAGCATGGTACGCAAGTACCAGTGTCTAGAAGTGGATTCTAGCAGTTACCGGAAGCCAGTGAAGGGAGCGGAGGAGCAGCGTGGTGTGGGAACATTTAGGAAGGTTGAAAACCAGACGAGCCGCTGCATTCTGGATGAGCTGCAGAGGTCGGATGGCACATGCAGGTAGACCAGCCAGGAGGGAGTTGCAGTAGTCTAGGCGTGAGATGACGAGTTTATAAAGTCCATTTTATTTTCATGATGTAAAATGTGACCAGAGGTAAAGAAACCATATATGTATAAATAAACAACTCAATAATTTAAATATAGCATTACTTATAAAACATAATGTACCTTTTAATCTATAATAAAACATAGATGGATAAGAAAGACACTCCTCTATAAATGATCTTATATACAAATATTATAAATGTTTAAAACAAAGGTTTCAAGTTCCACATTTTGGAAAAACTACTAAATATTTAAAAACACATTTTACGGGAATGACTTCTGAGGACATCAATTATTATATGAATCAACATTTTATTGAATTTTCATATAAACAAACATTGATGACACAAACTGTTCATAAAATAGAGCACAGAAATCAATAAGTGACATTCAGGACAAAGTGTTGAATTGATTAAATGATTAACCCTGAATGTTGTTAAGATTTAACCTGTTAAGCCCCGAGCCTGTTTTTCAGGCCTCAGACTCGAAAATGACTTTCCCAGAACAAATCACCGTATCTTCTAAAAGGGTTAAATTAATAATCTTTGTTCTCAAAGTAATGATAAACCTGTGAGTTGGATGTAGAAAAGTCAGAATCAATATAGATGTTTTTAATTTAAAGAGAATTCAGATTGAACATAGTAAAAAATGTAAATTATAGTGTTCGTCCAACAAAAACATTACTTATAGTGAAAACCAGCCTTGAATGATGGGATCGGAGACTAAAAGCTTTAGGAATCCAAACTATAACATATAATAAGTACCCTGTATCAAGATTGATGCAAAACAAGTGACATTTGACCTTTTTAGAAAGATTTAGCAAAAAAACCACTTCTGGGGTCATTTGGGTGGATTTTCCATATCTATGGCCCCCCTTGGTCGATTATTTGATTTTGATGGTTGACATCTCTTTGTAATCGTTAGAGCCAATAGGATCGAGGGGAACTTCCTCAAAATCCATCTAAACATTACCCATTGGTGAATGAGTGCTGCGCAGCCAGAATGCCCAAAACCGGAAGCTGTCATACACTCTAGTAGCTATCATAGCAGCTATATATGAAAACTCCGTTATGACGTAAAAATGTTATGATGGATTATCAGTAATCATTTCAAAGTGACACAGACACATTGGATTAACCTTGAGCAGCGGTTTTATCGTTTTAATGCCATTGAACACAACTTCTGATCAGAAAAATAGCAAAGGTAAGACAATGTCCCGTGTTTGCTCTGTAAAGCTACGTGGTGTGATGTCTGGGTTTGTTTCCCATGCCGCGAGTTTTCAGTGATGATACTAACATTTCTGGAATCTGTGGAATCTCAGTTTGGTAATCGATACCTTGTTTGTGCAGATCCGATAAGTAATAAGGGTATTTTACCGTGATTTCTGTGCTAAGTGCGTCAGCATTTTTTCGCTCAGGGCTAATTCAGAGCCTTCGTTATTACCCTTGTGTTTCGTTTTGCTAAAAATGGTTAATATTGTCTGAAAGCTGAGTTTCTTCCCCTTAAGTGGGTATGACACATTCATAGTTTATTGAATGTTAAGTAGCCCTCAGACGCTGTTTCTTGCAAGATGTCGCTGGTTAACTGAAGGTCCCCTATTATACTGTTTTGATTCAAAAGTGCTGATTCTGTGTCTGTAGCTTGAAATGCTAATGAGCTGCTGCTGGCCACGCCCCTCTGAGAGATGATTGGTTTAAAAAAACCTCTCTAGGGGGAGATTCAGGTGATAAGGTGGAGGGGGGTTACCGTGGTTGCTGATTGGCTAACAAAAAGAGAGGGGGTCTTTGTTCTGTCTGCAGTCAAACACAAACAGAGAGCATGCTGGGTAAACACAGCAACTATGGACAAAGGTCGTCCTTTAAAATCTTCAAACTGCAGATTTATGCTATTGATTTGTACGTCCTTTGATTTTACTGCTACATAAAATAACTTGTCATGATTAATGTTAAGATGATAAGTATCTGCAGTAATAATAATAATTTAAAAAATATGGATGTTCCCATAATCACAGCTGACTAATCCACACAATCACTGTCTGAGCACAATCTCCGCTCTAAGAGAACATCATGAATCCTCTCCTTATTGATTCTGATCAGGATGATTACACCTCTATAAAACCTATACTAACAAACACATGGGGTTATAGACATCTTTACGCTCACAGAGAGAACAAAGTGTGCAGGATAAAGGAGGTCTGCTTCCTCTCTGCAGAGCCCTGCAGTGGAAGAGAAACAGCAGCAAAGAAACCACATGAATACAAATCTTCCTCCGACATGTGGACGCAGAGAAGAGTTCCTGCAGAGAAACACACCATGAGCAGTGAGAGCATCCATGCACAGCTAAAGAAATCAAGCACTTACACAACAGCTACAGATAGAGGTCCCGCCCCTCATGTTTGATTGACAGCTGAAGAAACCCCACAACAATCAGCCAGCAGTGTTAGTTCACGTAATGATAACAAAGGGCTTCCTCCAGGGAAACGTTTGAGAACCGAGCGAATCCCTTCTGTCTATTTGAGTTTACAGAACTCAGCAGTTTCTCCAGAAAATAAATAAACCCAAAGTCCAGCGTGCAGCGGCTGAGTGAAGGCGGTCTGGACTCGGTCCAGGAGGGTCATGGTGTCATCGGTGACGCTGTAGAAGGACAGAATACCTTCACTGTGATCCAGGTACACTCCTATTCTGCGAGACCAGGGAACTGAGAGGGGAGAATGGACATTGTTGTACCAGAATGTATAACCTTTTTTGTAACAGTCTAAAGTCCAGGATGTGTCATTGTGTCCAAATCTAGAATCCTTCAACCCCCCTGATCTGGTGGTTTCCTTGTAAGCGACGGCTATAGAAACCCCCCCTCTCCGCTCCACCTCCCAGTAACGACGGCCAGTCAGACTCTCTCGGCTCAGGACCTGCTCATGATCAGTGAATCTGTCTGGGTGACTGGGATAGGGCTGTGTTTGTCTCAATACTGTAGCTTTTCTGTTCCCCTCAGATAACAACAGCCGAGTGTGTGCTGTGTTTGGATCCAGAGTGAATTCATGTGAATATTTTAAGAATCCAGCTCTGGTCTCTGGCTCTGGTGGTGGCCGTAAAACATCCTCTTCAGTCCACTTGTCCCTCAGGACGTCCTGTAGTTTATCCCTGACATCTGACAGGGCCACTGTCACATCCTCAAAGTAATACAGAGGACCTATATTGATGCTGGATGACTCTGTAGATTTACTGAGTGCTGGCATTAAAGCGTAGCTGTGCAGGAACTGGTTGTGATCCTCTGTGAGTGAGAGCTGCTCCAGCTCAGTGTCTCTTCTCTTCAGATCCCTGAGCTCCAACTCCAGCATCTCCTGAAGCTCTCTGACTCGACTCACTTCTCTCTTCTGCTGGGATCTGAGCTGCTGCTTCACTTCAGAGCTTCTCTTCTCCATGAGACGGATCAGCTCAGTGAACGTCTCCTCACTGTCCTCCACTGCTTTATCAGCAGAGCCATTGACGGCCTCCACCTCCTGCTGAAGCAGCTTCACCTCCTTCTCTCCGTCCTGGATCCTCTGCTGGATGTTTAGTCGACTCCCCTCCAGCTCTCTCTGCCTCTCAGTCCTCTCTGCTGCAGCTGACACCGTGTCGTGGCCTTTGTGTTCGTCCACAGAGCAGAGATAACAGATACTCTGCTGATCAGTACGGCAGAACAGCTTCATCACCTCGTCGTGACGAAAGCACATGTTCTCTCTGAGCTGCTTGGAGGGCTCCACCAGCTTGTGTTTCTGTAATGCAGCTGATTCAAAGTGAGGCTGGAGGTGTTGCTCACAGTAAGAGGCCACACACTGCAGACAGGACTTGAAGGCTCTCAGTTTCCTCCCAGTGCAGACATCACAGGACACATCTTCAGCTCCAGCATAGCAGAGATCAGCAGGAGCAGCTGGGGGTCCAGTCTTCTTCAGCTCCTCCACTAAAGCTGCTAACATGGTGTTCTTCAGCAGGACAGGCCTCGGTGTGACGCTCTACCTGCACTGAGGGCAGCTGTGGATTCGCTCTCCATCCCAGTGGTGTTTGATACAGTCCATGCAGTAGCTGTGTCCACAGGGGATAGTCACCGGGTCCTTCAGTAGATCCAGACAGATCGAACAGCAGATGATGTCTTGGTCGAGTTGATTTCCTCGCTGCGCCATTTCACCTCTCTGGTTAATGACCGTCAAATATTTTCCCTGAACAGAAACGATGTGTGCTCTGCTCTGGTTCAGCTTCAGCAGTGACTGAGGAATCAGCGGAGAGGAGCTTTGTGAGAGGCAGAGTATGTTATCTGTACTTTACAACATGCAGTTAGCAAAGCCGTACTTGGACCTTTGACCGCCAGCTCACACCAGTCAGGCATAACATGTAATAAAACAATATTGGGAGGGGGTTATCAAGCTTTTCTACATTCCTGGAAGAGGATCAGCACCGAACTTTGTTCCTAATTAAATATTTGATTGTTTGAGAGATACTGTTTATTTAACGTGCTCATTCCTCTTTATAAAACTTGAGTTTTTAGGAGGTAAACTCTTCTCAGAATCAGAGAGTTTGAAAATGACTCCACATGAATACAAATTACGAGTGTTTCTGGTTTTTGTTAAGATTTGCGGAAAAGGTAGGACCCAAATGCTATAAAAAAGGTAAAAGGTCTAGAAACAAAAACGAGCTTTATTTAAAAGCTGATGAACATAAACATGGCACGAAAAAACACAAGTAGCATTAACAAACAAAACTGACCGTGACCAACATGGAGGGAGACATGAAAGACAAACAATGAACCGACAGGGGAACACAGGGAAAGACAAGACTAAATACAGAGAGGGGTAATCACGGGACAAGAAACACGGCTGAACCTGTCTCTGCGGTCCTGCCAGACTCTCACCATACTACTTCCCTGATGGCTCCCACAAGATTGCTGACATCCTCGTGGATTCATCTTCTTATTATAGACCAGAGATGGGGTCATTACTAAAAAAAAGTAATATATTACACTACTTCGTTACTCTCTACATAAAGTAACTCGTTACTTTACTCGTTACTTTACTCGCAGGGCCGGCCCGCCCCTCCCTGCAGGCAGATCACGCAGACTGCTAAAGTTTCAAATGTATCTCCTGCTATCTGTATATTGCAGTCTATCTCTGCTCACGCTGTTGCGTCGGCGTGTTCTCCTGCGTGTTGGCCATGTGTTGCACTGGAACCAGACTGGAACACACCGCAAAGACTTCAGCCGAGCACATACGAACTGCGCATGCGTGAGTGGCAATAACTCTCCTTACCAGCAGGCGGCGGTAGTGTGTATTCGTCATTCAAAACAGGCAACAACCGGAAAACAGAGAAGAAGAACAGACTGCGTGATATAAACAAACAACAAAGAGCTGTGCGTTAGCTTCACCTTAGCATGTGTTCTTTGCAGGTGCTTGTTGAGGTTTGATTATGACTGATTTTAGTAAGTAACGAAGTAACGCGTTAGTAACTGTAGTGTGATTACTGAATTATAAAAGTAGCGCGTTACACTACTCCGTCACCGACTAAAGTATATTACTTTGTAACGCGTTACACCCAACTCTGTTATACACACATGCATTTCCAAACATTTGGTCTACCTATGTTGTAAATGTATTATC
The DNA here is from genome assembly GCF_902827175.1 of Gymnodraco acuticeps. Taxonomy (NCBI): domain Eukaryota; kingdom Metazoa; phylum Chordata; class Actinopteri; order Perciformes; family Bathydraconidae; genus Gymnodraco; species Gymnodraco acuticeps. The sequence continues at coordinate 41,023 of NW_022991233.1, forward strand.
TTTTCGATTTACACACGGTATCTATTGCACGTCTGTCCGTACTGGGTGAGGGAATGCTCCGGTTTTGGGACTAAATGAACATGGGATCACTCCGGTAAATGTACATACTTCGTCTCACTGGAATATTAACGGTCAGATTGAATACAACATCGACCCAATTTCTCCGGTCAATGACGGGAGAGTTTTGAAAGTGACAAAACACTGTTTCACACATTTAAAACCACTTAAACAATTAAACAATGTTTACCCAGGATTCAGGCACCTTCCCTGGCTTGTAAAATGTGGTGATGCACCCTGGAGGTATCAGACTATTTAAAACATGTATACCCAGGATTAAATCACTTTTCCTGGCTTGTAAAGTGTTGTGAAGCAGCCTGTTCTCTGGGTGCAGTCTGGGTGCAAGAGCCATGCGCTGCAAGGATCTCTCTGGGTGCGCTCTGTGGCTCTCACACCCCGCTTCTCTCTGGCTGCTCTCTCCCTCTATTCACAGCACTTTTCCCCAGCTTTCAAAGACTTATTGCTGGGTGGAATAGCCATTTGCATCACACTGAGTCTCTGCCTGTGTGCCTGTGAGTGTGAGACCCTGCTAACAGCAGTGACTCTGCTGTACTTATCTTCTTGTACATTTCATGAGTCAAATGTGGACGAAATGGACAGTTTCCTGTCCATATGACCGGCTGTTTATGCAGTCAAATGTGCATTTGAATTAAAACAGTTGAATGCACTTTTAACACTCATGTACCCACGATTCAAGCTGCTTTCCTTTGTTAAAAAGTGTTGTGAAGCAGCCTGTCCTCTGGGTGCAGTCTGGGTGGGAGAGCCATGTGCTGCAAGGAGCTCTCTGTGTCTCTGTGTGAGTCTCACACCCCGCTTCTCTCTGGGTGCTCTCTCTGTATTCAAAGCACCTTTCCTCAGCTTTCAGAGACTCATTGCTGGGTAGAAAAGCCTTGTGCATCACCCTGGATCTCTGCATAGGTGCCTGTGAGTGTGAGACCCTGCTAACAGCAGTGAACCTGCTGCCATCATTACGAACATATTAATCAGGCGTTTTAACACTTTTTTCCATGAAAATGATTTTTATTCACTATCATGGGGCTATATAGATCAAATTCCGGGTAATTCGGAGCACAATTGTACCTTTTACTATTTAAATGTATTTGTATTATATATGTTTGGGCTATAAAAGTGACATTTCTGGGTGACTTTGTCAGTTTATGGAGCTTAGCCCACAATTCCCGGAGGTTCCAGGCTGAATTTGGGAGCTCATAGGCGGCCTGCCATGCGCCCCCACCCGTGGAAAGACGAAAAAAGTAAAGTAAATGGTCAATTATATCTTAAAATAATCAAAAATGAAGTTTAAAAAAATTCTCGAAAAAACGACTGAGTGCCAACGGAGGAGCGGCACAAAAAAGCTATAATGAGTATAATGAGTATAATGAGTTATTTAAGGTAAGATGGCGCCTGCTAGGGCTGTGCGATTATGGCAAAAATCATAATCACGATTATTTGGGTCAATAATTGATATCACGATTATTTTGACGATTATTCATTGACCATTTATTGAACTTTAAAACAAATAATATTTTACCAATAAACAAGAACAAATATGTTGGAGCGCACTTCCAAAACCATACTAAACATATATTATTAATATGATAAATACAAATAAATTGGACCAAAATAAATGAAATCAAACATGTTGCAGTGCACTGTCACAACCTACTGAACACTCCTTAACATATAGCCAACATTTTGGTAAAACATATTCAACATATTCCACTCAGTTAAACGTTGAAGGCTGGCCCACCGTCATGGTCCAGAAGTAACAGGAAATAAATGTTGAACTACAATTTAAGACCAAATAAAAAAATGTAGGCCACCATGGCAAATGCTGGTAAGGCTGCTCATGTCATCTCTTAAAGATGCTTTGCAAGAAACACCAGCCTGTTCATGGTCTGGTTTCAGAGATGAGCGCAGGCAGGTGACAATATTGCCACCTGTACTGAAGACCCTCAGCCACGCTCCGACACATGTGACGCCGGCCAATCACAAAGCTTTGATGCGTTCAAGTGCATTATTTTGGCACAGGAAGATTATGTTACAGGACATTAACGATAAAACAGAATATTGTTGTTCTATTTGTAGACACATCTTGCGATCGACTGGTTGGGCACCCCTGGGCTAGACCATAGGTCTGTTGTGGTAGCAAAGTAGTCAGCTGAAGCCACATCTCTCTCAACTTCCCCACGGCATTTGTCATATAGCGCAGGCAGCGCAGACCTGCTGAAATAATACAGAGACAGCATCGCGTAACGCTTGTCCAACGTGTTGACAAGTTGCTTAAAGCCCTGGTTGCTAACAGTGCTAACTGGGCACATATCTTTAGCCATGTGAAATGTAATGGCAAAGTACTTCCAAATAGTGGAAATAGTTGTACCCTTCTTTTTAACGAGTTGCTGCTCTTGTTCTGACATCTTCGCTCGCGCTGAACACTCACAACACATGTCACTCCCACGTGGCCGAGTGGGCTTTTAGGGAGGGGCGAAAGCGCACCCAGCAAAATAATCGTATTTTGTCAATTATGCTGTTTTCATAATCGTCGCGAGCCATAATCGTAATCGCGATTAAAATACGATTAATTGCACAGCCCTAGCGCCTGCCCATTAAGGGCTTTGTAGGCGAGAAGAAGAATTCGAATTTTAAATGCAGAGATGCGTGCGACGACATGGGTCTAATGCTAGGGATGCCAGTTACCATGATATATATTATACACATTTTTCTGCTTTCTGCACGGACCTCACAGCTGTTCTCTCTCATCGCGATGAAAGCAGTTACTAAAATAATATCCAGGGGATGCATGCAGAGCTGTCATTGGCTGAGATAAGTCCGGCCGTGAGTCACGCCTCCACCGTTCCCGGAAATGCATCCGCGGAGGAGTCGTGGAGGAACCATCAGTGTCTCCTCGGTTAGAGCTCCTCCAGAGAGCCTCCTCGATCCTCGATCCTCGATGTGCATTTAGAGAAAATAGATGTCCTTCAACATGGTGCGCTGAAATCCATATCCGGGTCACTACCGGAGGACCGAGGAGTCGAGGAGGGGAAATTAGAGTATTGAGAAACCTCTTCTGTCATCTTTCATTTCCTTCATTAGTTGCTCATACTTTTCCGATATATTCTTCTGCATTTCCTCCTTCTCTTTTCACATTTCCTCTTCTCTCTCTTTAAGGATTCTCTGTGTTTCCTCTTCTATGGCCCTCTCTACCTTCTGGAACATTTCATTGGTGTAATAACTTCCTCCGTTCTTCTCTGCTATGTTTCTGATCTTGTCGAGCAGCTCTCTGACCTGAGAACGATCCTCCATCTCATTATTGAAGACGTGGTACTGCCCGTTACATCTGGCCACAAGTTCCTGCAGCACTTTGCTGTGTTTCAGGAACTCTTCGATAGGTGTTCCTTTGAGCAGATTACCGTGGGTAAAGAGAACCATGCTGTATCTGTCTGCATCTTTTCCAAAGATTTCCTGAATCTTCTTCACTGTCTGGTTTTCTTCATCTGTGAATCTGCCCAGTCTGATGACGACCAGGAAGACATGAGGTCCATGTGAAGCATAAGAAATGCTCTGGCCAACATCGTTTCTGGTCTTTTTTTCATCAGTTCTGGTGTCAAACAGACCTGGAAGGCCAATGACAGCAACCTTTTGTCCCTCCACTACACCAAAGGCCTTAGCACAGTCTTTAGTCAGAGATTCAAAAGAAAACTCTGATTTAAAGTACTCTTTTCCCAAAATGGTGTTTCCTGTGGCGCTCTTCCCAGCTCCAGTTTTTCCAATCATCACAATCCGGTAGGGGTGTAACGGTATCCGTATTCGTCCCGTACCGTCACGGTTCGGACGTCGCGGTTCGGCACATGCAGTCACACAACGAATACGCCTTTTTTTTACGAGTGGGAAAAAAGTCTGTCATTCAGGGCAGTATCCACTACACTATTTATAATCCAGGGGGCGGTATTGCGCCTAAAAGCTGTTTGCCAGCCGCCCTTAAACAACAAATGAAGAAGAAGAAAAGTTAGTATGGCGATTTCAGATAACACACAGGAGCTAGAACCCACCTGCTTCTTTTAAATCAGCTGTGTGGGAACATTTCGGGTTCCCTGTGGACTACAATAACGATGGAGTGCGAGTGGTGGATCGGACGAGGACGGTGTCACGGTAGAGCGAAGGAAGCAGGACCAAAATGCAGATTAAACTGATACACCTTTATTTCAAGGATACCGAAATAGAACTTGGACAGACAGAACACTCACCGGTGAACACAGTCAACAACAAAAGACGAACCGACAAAGACAGACAGAAAAACCAGAACTTAAATACACACAAGACTAATCTCACAAACAAGACACATGTGAGGAGGGAGGAGAAAACACAAAGGCCACAGGTGAACACAATCGGGTAATCAGACACACCAGGGAAACTAACGACAGGGAACCACAGACAGATCCAAACAAGACAAAACACAACGCAGACAGACAGAAAACCAAAAACAGATATAGACAAGACAAAACACCACAAAGACAGATCGTGACAGTACCCCCCCCTCAAGGGACGGATCCCAGACGTCCCAAAAAAAAAAAAAAAAGTCCAACACCTCAAGCAGGGTGGGTGGAGGGGGTCAGGAGGAGGGACGTATCACTAGGCCACCAGGGTGGGTGGACGGGGTCAGGAGGACAGGACTGAGCTGACCGCCCAGAGGCACAATAGAGGGGACCAGGAAGGGATCTCGGGCGGATGGCCCGGGGGCAAGGCAGAGTTCAAAAAGGGGGATTCGAGCGGACGGCCCGGGGGCAAGGCAGAGTCTAAGGTGGGGAACTCGGGCGGCCGAGCATGAGGGCGAAGGCAGCGGCAGGAAGAGTCAGGGGGCCGGGCTCGAGGACGAGGGCAGCGGCAGGAAGAGTCAGGGGGCCGGGCTCGCGGGCGAAGACCACGGGTCACAGAGGGCCGGGACCGAGGGCGAAGACCGCGGCTCTCAGGGGGCCGGGCTCGAGGGCGAAGACTACGGCTCACAGGGGGCCTGGATCGAGGGCGAAGACCGCGGCTCTCAGGGGGTCGGGCTCGAGGGCGCAGACCAGAGAGCTCCGGAGGCCGGGGAGGACCCGGTGTCGGCCGGACAGGAACCGGAGCTGGTGGGACAGGCCTCGGCAGGATCCCCCACGGAAGAGGACCAGGACACGGGATTGGCAGGACCCCCGGCGAGACAGAGGATGGCGGGGCCTCCAACGGAACAGGACAAGGGGTTGGCAGGACCCCCAGCAGGAGAGTAGACGGCAGGACCTCCAACGGGACAGGACATAGGGTTGGCAGGACCCCCGGCAGGAGAGTAGTCGGCGGGACCTCCAATGAGACAGGACAAGGAGCTGGCAGTACCCCTGGCAGGAGAGTAGACGGCGGGACCTCCAACGGGACAGGACAAGGGGTTGGCAGGACCCCCGGCAGGAGAGTAGACGGCGGGACCTCCAATGGGACAGGACAAGTGGTTGGCAGGACCCCCGACAGGAGCGTAGTCGGCGGGGCCTCCAACGAGACAGGACAAGGAGCTGGCAGGACCCCCGGCAGGAGAGTAGACGGCGGGACCTCCAACGGGACAGGACAAGGGGTTGGCAGGACCCCCGGCAGAAGAGTAGTCGGCGGGACCTCCAACGGGACTGGACATGGAGCCGGCAGGACCCCCAGCAGAACCTCCATCGGCACAGGACGTAGGGTTGGCAGGACCCCCGGCAGGAGAGTAGTCGGCGGGACCCCCAACGGGACAGAACATGGAGTTGGCAGGAGCCCCAGCGGAACCTCCAACGGCACTTCAGTAGGGACTTGAGTTGGGACTGGAGAGGGAACTCGAGAGGGGACTCGAGAGGGGACTTGAGATGGGACTAGAGTTGGGACTAGAGAAAGGACTTGAGAATGGACTAGAGAAGGGACTAGAGAAGTGAGCTGAGGAGGTACTAGAGGAGGAACTAGAGAAGGGAACTCGAGAGGGGACTTGAGAGGGGAACTAGAGAGGGACTCGAGGAGGGACTAAAGGAGGGACTAGAGGAGGGAACTGGAGAGGGGACTCGAGGGGTGACTTGAGAGGAGACTCGAGAGGGCACTTGAGATGGGACTGGAGAGGGGACTCGACAGGGGACTCGAGAGGGAACTGGAGAGGGAACTCGAGAGGGAACTGGAGATGGGACTAGAGAAGTGACCTGAGAAGGGACTTGGGAAGGGACTAGAGGGGGAACTCGAGAAGAGACTAGAGAGGGGACCAGAGATGGGACTATGGCAGCTGGGGCAAGAGCTGGGTCTGGAACCATGGCTGCGGGGGCCGGAATTGAAGCCAGAATCATGGCTGTAAGGTCCGGTTCTGGAGCCGGAAACATGGCTGTAAGGTCCGGTTCTGGAGCCGGAATTGAAGCCAGAATCATGGCTGTAAGGTCCGGTTCTGAAGCCGGAAACCTGGCTGTAAGGTCCGGTTCTGGAGCCGGAATTGAAGCCAGAATCATGGCTGTAAGGTCCGGTTCTGAAGCCGGAAACCTGGCTGTAAGGTCCGGCTCTGGAGCCGGAATTGAAGCCAGAATCATGGCTGTAAGGTCCGGTTCTGAAGCCGGAAACATGGCTGTAAGGTCCGGTTCTGGAGCCGGAAACATGGCTGTAAGGTCCGGTTCTGGAGCCGGAAAAATGGCTGTAAGGTCAGGTTCTGGAGCCGAATCCATGGCTGCTGGGGCCAGAACTTGGTCTGAAACCATGGCTGTGTGGGCCGGTTCTGTAGCCGGATCCATGGCTGCTCGGGCTGCTAGCCTGGCCTTGCGACGACTCCTCTTAGCAGCCGCCTGAATACTCTGTGGACCTCCATAAGCCAGAGTTCCAGGAACTGGGGAAAAAGCAGAGGTTGACTCCAGACGGAACACACCGAGACGTATGGTGTCAGGTTAGGAATTGGGAGGCAGGGGGCTAGCATGCCTGGAGCTAGCAGGCCGGGAAAGAGGTTTGACCTCAAAGCTGCCCAAAAAGTCCTCCACCCACTCGGGGAGCAACTCCCTCAACCAGGGCCTTGAGGTTACCTCCTGGCGTGCCGCAGAAATAACTGACTGCCTCTCTTCAGTACTGGAGGCATATCTAAAGTCATTCCTCAAGCATGCTGGGTCCATTCTTGGTCGGTTCGTTCTGTCACGGTAGAGCGAAGGAAGCAGGACCCAAATGCAGATTAAACTGATACACCTTTATTTCAAGGATACCGAAATAGAACTTGGACAGACAGAACACTCACCGGTGAACACAGTCAACAACAAAAGACGAACCGACAAAGACAGACAGAAAAACC
>NW_022991234.1:0-17500 GCF_902827175.1 Gymnodraco acuticeps
CAATGGTGGACTAGGAGGCAGCACAGCAAACCATGGTGGAGACTAGGAGGCAGCACAGCAAACCATGGTGGAGACTAGGAGGCACAGCCCATGGTGGCGACTAGGAGGCAGCACACAGCAAACCATGGTGGAGACTAGGAGGCAGCACAGCAAACCATGGTGGCGACTAGGAGGCAGCACAGCAAACCATGGTGGAGACTAGGAGGCAGCACGCACAACCATGGTGGAGACTAGGAGAGCCGCACGCCAAACCATGGTGGCGACTAGGAGGCAGCACAGCAAACCATGGTGGAGACTAGGAGGCAGCACACAGCAATGGTGGCGACTAGGAGGCACAGCAAACCATGGTGGAGACTAGGAGGCAGCACAGCAAACCATGGTGAGACTAGGAGGCAGCACAGCAAACCATGGTGGACTAGGAGGCAGCACAGCAAACCATGGTGGACTAGGGAGGCAGCACAGCAAACCATGGTGGAGACTAGGAGGCAGCACAGCAAACCATGGTGGAGACTAGGAGGCAGCACAGCACCATGGTGGCGACTAGGAGGCAGCACAGCAAACCATGGTGGCGACTAGGAGGCAGCACAGCAAACCATGGTGGAGACTAGGAGGCAGCACAGCAAACCATGGTGACTAGGAGGCAGCACAGCAAACCATGGTGGACTAGGAGGCAGCACAGCAAACCATGGTGGACTAGGAGGCAGCACAGCAAACCATGGTGGAGACTAGGAGGCAGCACAGCAAACCATGGTGGCGACTAGGAGGCAGCACAGCAAACCATGGTGGACTAGGAGGCAGCACAGCAAACCATGGTGGCGACTAGGAGGCAGCACAGCAACCATGGTGAACTAGGAGGCAGCACACAAACCATGGTGGCGACTAGGAGCAGCACACAAACCATGGTGGAGACTAGGAGGCAGCACAGCAACCATGGTGGCGACTAGGAGGCAGCACAGCAAACCATGGTGGCGACTAGGAGGCAGCACAGCAAACCATGGTGGATACTAGGAGGCAGCACAGCAAAACCATGGTGGAGGACGGAGGCAGCACAGCAAACCATGGTGGGCGACTAGGAGGCAGCACACTAAACATGGTGGCGCACTAGGGACGCAGCACAGCTAACCATGGTGGCGGACTAGGCGGGCAGCACAGCAAACCATGGGTGGCGACTAGGAGGCAGCACAGCAAACCATGGTGGCGACTAGGAGGCAGCACACTAAACCATGGTGGCCGACTAGGAGGCAGCACAGCAAACCATGGTGGAGACTAGGAGGCAGCACCAGCAAACCATGGTGGAGACTAGGACGGCAGCACAGCAAACCATGGTGGAGACTAGGAGGCAGCACAGCAACCATGGTGGCGACTAGGAGGCAGCACAGCAAACCATGGTGGCGACTAGGAGGCAGCACAGCAAACCATGGTGGCGACTGGGAGGCAGCACACTAAACCATGGTGGAGACTAGGAGGCAGCACACAAACATGGTGGCGAACTAGGAGGCAGCACAGCAAACCATGGTGGAGACTAGGAGGCCAGCACAGCCACCATGGTGGAGACTAGGAGGCAGCACAACAAACCATGGTGGCGACTAGGAGGCAGCACAGCAAACCATGGTGGAGACTAGGAGGCAGCCCAGCAAACCATGGTGGAGACTAGGAGGCAGCACAGCAACCATGGTGGACTAGGAGGCAGCACAGCAAACCATGGTGGAGACTAGGAGGCAGCACACAACCATGGTGGAGACTAGGAGGCAGCACAGCAAACCATGGTGGAGACTAGGAGGCAGCACAGCAAACCATGGTGCAGACTAGGAGGCAGCACAGCAAACCATGGTGGCTAGGAGGCAGCACAGCAAACCATGGTGGCGACTAGGAGGCAGCACACAAACCATGGTGGCGACTAGGAGGCAGCACACCCATGGTGGCGACTAGGAGGCAGCACAGCAAACCATGGTGACTAGGAGGCAGCACACAAACCATGGTGGCGACTAGGAGGCAGCACAGCAAACCATGGTGGAGACTAGGAGGCAGCACAGCAAACCATGGTGGAGACTAGGAGGCAGCACAGCAAACCATGGTGGAGACTAGGAGGCAGCACAGCAAACCATGGTGGAGACTAGGAGGCAGCACACTAAACCATGGTGGAGACTAGGAGGCAGCACAGCAAACCATGGTGGAGACTAGGAGGCAGCACAGCAAACCATGGTGGCGACTAGGAGGCAGCACAGCAAACCATGGTGGAGACTAGGAGGCAGCACAGCAAACCACGGTGGACTAGGAGGCAGCACAGCAAACCATGGTGGACTAGGAGGCAGCACAGCAAACCATGGTGGACTAGGAGGCAGCACAGCAAACCATGGTGGCGACTAGGAGGCAGCACAGCAAACCATGGTGGAGACTAGGAGGCAGCACAGCAAACCATGGTGGAGACTAGGAGGCAGCACAGCAAACCATGGTGGCGACTAGGAGGCAGCACAGCAACCATGGTGGAGACTAGGAGGCAGCACAGCAAACCATGGTGGAGACTAGGAGGCAGCACAGCAAACCATGGTGGCGACTAGGAGCACAGCAAACCATGGTGGAGACTAGGAGGCAGCACAGCAAACCATGGTGGAGACTAGGAGGCAGCACAGCAAACCATGGTGGAGACTAGGAGGCAGCACAGCAAACCATGGTGGCGACTAGGAGGCAGCACAGCAAACCATGGTGGCGACTAGGAGGCAGCACAGCAACCATGGTGGCGACTAGGAGGCAGCACAGCAAACCATGGTGGAGACTAGGAGGCAGCACAGCAAACCATGGTGGCGACTAGGAGGCAGCACAGCAAACCATGGTGGAGACTAGGAGGCAGCACAGCAAACCATGGTGGAGACTAGGAGGCAGCACAGCAAACCATGGTGGAGACTAGGAGGCAGCACAGCAAACCATGGTGGAGACTAGGAGGCAGCACAGCAAACCATGGTGGACTAGGAGGCAGCACAGCAAACCATGGTGGAGACTAGGAGGCAGCACAGCAAACCATGGTGGCGACTAGGAGGCAGCACACTAAACCATGGTGGCGACTAGGAGGCAGCACAGCAAACCAGGTGGCGGACCTAGGAGGCAGCACAGCAAACCATGGTGGCGACTAGGAGGCAGCCACACTAAACCATGGTTGGAGACTAGAGGCAGCCAGCCACACCCATGTGGCGACTAGGAGGCAGCACAGCACACCATGGTGGCGACTAGGAGGGCAGCACACAAACCATGGTGGCGACTAGGAGGCAGCACAGCAAACCAAGGTGGCGACTAGGAGGCAGCACACTTCAACCATGGTGGCGACTAGGAGGCAGCACAGCACACCCCATGGTGGCGACTAGGAGGCAGCACACTAAACATGGTGGCGGACTAGGAGGCAGCACAGCAAACCATGGTGGCGACTAGGAGGCAGCCACCGCAAACCATGGTGGAGACTAGGAGGCAGCACAGCAAACATGGTGGAGACTAGGAGGCAGCACACTAAAACCATGGTGGCGGACTAGGAGGCAGCACAGCAAACCATGGGGAGACTAGGAGGCAGCCCACTAAACCATGGTGGCGACTAGGAGGCAGCACAGCAAAACCATGGTGGAGACTGGAGGCAGCACACTAAACCATGGGGGTGGGCGACTAGAGGCAGCACAACTAAACCATGGTGGAGACTAGGAGGCAGCCCAGCAAACCATGGTGGAGACTAGGAGGCAGCACACACACCCATGGTGGAGACTAGGAGGCAGCACAGCAAACCATGGTGGACTAGGAGGCAGCACAGCAAACCATGGTGGACTAGGAGGCAGCACAGCAAACCATGGTGGACTAGGAGGCAGCACAGCAAACCATGGTGGCGACTAGGAGGCAGCACAGCAAACCATGGTGGAGACTAGGAGGCAGCACAGCACACCATGGTGGAGACTAGGAGGCAGCACAGCAAACCATGGTGGAGACTAGGAGGCAGCACAGCAAACCATGGTGGCGACTAGGAGGCAGCACAGCACACCATGGTGGAGACTAGGAGGCAGCACAGCAAACCATGGTGGAGACTAGGAGGCAGCACAGCAAACCATGGTGGCGACTAGGAGCACAGCAACCATGGTGGCGACTAGGAGGCAGCACAGCAAACCATGGTGGTGACTAGGAGGCAGCACAGCAAACCATGGTGGCGACTAGGAGGCAGCACAGCACACCATGGTGGAGACTAGGAGGCAGCACAGCAAACCATTGGTGGCGACTAGGACGGCAGCACAGCACACCATGGTGGGAGACTAAGAGGCCAGCACAGCAAACCATGGTGGAGACTAGGAGGCAAGCACAGGCAAACCATGGTGGAGACTAGGAGTGAGGCCGGCAGAGCACAGCCAAACCATGGTGGAGACTAGGAGGCAGCACAGCAAACCATGGTGGCGACTAGGAGGCAGCACAGCACACCATGGTGGCGACTAGGAGGCAGCACAGCACACCATGGTGGCGACTAGGAGGCAGCACAGCAAACCATGGTGGAGACTAGGAGGCAGCACAGCAAACCATGGTGGCGACTAGGAGGCAGCACAGCAAACCATGGTGGAGGACTAGGAGGCAGCACAGCAAACCATGGTGGAGACTAGGAGGCAGCACAGCAAACCATGGTGGAGACTAGGAGGCAGCACAGCAAACCATGGTGGAGACTAGGAGGCAGCACAGCACACCATGGTGGCGACTGGGAGGCAGCACAGCACACCATGGTGGCGACTGGGAGGCAGCACAGCAAACCATGTGGGACTAGGAGGCAGCACAGCAAACCATGGTGGAGACTAGGAGGCAGCACAGCACACCATGGTGGCGACTGGGAGGCAGCACAGCACACCATGGTGGCGACTGGGAGGCAGCACAGCAAACCATGGTGGCGACTGGGAGGCAGCACAGCACACCATGGTGGAGACTAGGAGGCAGCACAGCAAACCATGGTGGCGACTAGGAGGCAGCACAGCAAACCAGGACAACACGGAGGAAAAGGCACAGACAAACTGCATGATATGCTATTCAATGTTTATTGAATTCCATGTATTGCAATGGATGTTCCTAAAACAACACATTTAACATCATCATCATCATCATGCTGCTGCTGTGCTAGTCCTTTGATAGTCACCTGTCGGTCTCCTGTCCTTTCTGAAAGCCATAAAGATGACATTAGTCATTTAGATAACTTGTGTCCTCAGTTACCATGGTTACTGAAACTACCATGAATTTAAGAAAATGGTAGACATTAATCTAATCTGAATTTTAAAGCATTACTTTAGATCCCCTCCCTCTAAATATATCAATACACATTAGAAAGTGATGCTCCTGACTACCATACAGGTTTAAGAAGATAATATTGGTTTTAAAGAATTCAAAGCTATAAATAAACAGCAACAGGCTCTTTAACCAAGGCACTGTTAGCCTAACATGTAAACTAGTTGTTCACACTAATCCTAATATTATCACTTAATATTAGCAAATTCTATTTTATTATTTAAAACATATTGATGTAAATACATACACATATCGATTTGTTGTATAAATATTGCAAATCAAAACCTTTATTCACTAATAATTACCAAAAATCGTAGTTCTATCTCCTGTTATCAATGCATTCACATTGCCCTCCATGAACTTCCGGGGAACGATCCTTGTCTACATGAACCACGTGACGATAACCGTTTTTGGACTTCCGTTGTCGTAACTCTTCTATTGGCTCTGGACCAACTGACAAACCGCCACGTCACACGCGCACACACACACACACACACACTGTGGTTTTTATTAATGTGCATTTTGGTACATCAACTAATACAAAATGAATGCAAATTACTGTGACTAAATATGTAAACAGTGTTTTCATAGGAATATATATTTAAAATCACAAATCATAGAAAGACGTAAGCTGCATGTGCAAGCACTGACGTAGACCAACTGACAAACCGCCACACACACACTCACTCACAGACACACATCAACACACACACACACTCACACTGTGATTTGTATTCATGAGCATTATCTATGGTACATAAACTTATACAAAATAATTCAAACTAAATATTTAAAAAGTGTTTTGATAGGAAGACCTTATGCTTAGTGTCACCTTAACAAGTATTAAATGTAATAGATACATTTGTCAGTTTAAAATGGGAGTGATTAGTAAAATATGCATTAATCAAAAGAAAATATGACCATATTCTAATAATGTTTTGATTGTTAAGATATGTATCTATCCATAGATTTAGTCCCTTAATTTTGCCCTCAAAGATTGATGCATTTAACCCTCCCTAGAGGATGTGTGGTCCACCCCCCACTTAAGACAAGTTCACATGGGTAGGATACTAAATACACGTGCCACTTTTTATATAGTAACCTATGTCCATATGTTCCTGTTGGGCAGGTCCGCCCCGATCACGCAGACTGTATGGGGCCTCACCTCGTGGAGGGGGCCTCAGCTTGATCACTATCAGTAATAATACGGATGTGTGCTATTTTTCCTTTTTTAGCAAAAGGAAGTCCCTCAACAAATGGCCTTTTCCTCAGCAGGCTGTACCTGGTATTGCACCCTTTTGCTTGCAAAGTACTTCACCTGAATTAGTTTTCTTTATAAAGGCCCAAGTGGCTGCTTGGTCACCTTTTCGCAAACTCCCCTCTGTAAACAATGTTATCTGTGGAGTAGCGGTTTTCTGTAAGGGTTTCAATGTTTCCCTTTTGTGGCTTACCTCCTGAGGTCCTCTGCACCCCACATCTGGATCAGACATTATCATGGGGCCTCAGGGGGCCTCAGCTTGCGGAGGGTGCTTCATTTTGCGGAGGGAGCCTCATCTGAAGCGTAAATGTGGCACACCTACAGTGTCAGCACGCCACAGTTTCACCGCTGCGAGGCTACACTAGCACCCCCCCCCCCCGTCGACGCTCGCGACTCAGAGGGCCTCATCATATAACTTTGGGTGGGGCCACAAGTTGGTCCCTGCTGTTGGGGTAGTAGATTGATATGGATTTATAATGCATTATTTATATTTTATATTGTGTATTCTGTGGATACTCTATTAATATATGAATATATATATCGTCAAATGTACAATTGTTGGGCTAAGACCCCATGTTACAACGCGAGTAGGTGCATAGCACTACACCCCTGCACACACACACACACACCACACCATGGCCTTACTGAGCTTTGTTCAGAAGTCAGACAATAATAAAAGAAGCTGCTGTCTTTCAGTAGACCACAACAGTCTACTTGTTTTTATTTATTTAAATCATATATACGGTTACAAATCATTAAAAAGGATAACAATGATTAAATGATACATCTGAACTAAACTGCCAGTATTCAAGTCTCAAAATAAAAGCAATCAGTGATGAATATCTAAAAAGGTATGAATGCAAACAACCTGAAAGCAAATCCTATAAAAACAGCAGGCTTGTCTTTTGAATCTATTACTGACACCTTTCTTATTTACAATATGTTAGGTTGTGATTCTAAAAGATAACTAAGCTTCAGGCTCATTATCCTCACACATGGATAAAAAACACAATCATCAGCGTTTTATGCAAAAAGTATTAAATGGTAAAGTAAAACATGCATAACCTAAATGGCAATAATCACTTCTCAAAATAGAGGCTTTTCTTGTTCTACCGTCCAGGAGAAAGCTGCGTCTCTTTTATATATGATGAGTGGGATTTGGAAAAAACTAAGCTGCAGGTTAAATATCATCATAACATCAGAAAAGTACGCACAAATGATTACACGTTGTCTTTTACACCAACATGAACGTTATGAGTTGCGTCAGTAAAAAGCCTCTGAGGACCACAGCTGCTCAGTCTCTCAACAGGACTGCTAATTAAAACATTCAAACGCTTGGTTGTCTTATGCAACCACTACAGCTTAATGTTGGTCACACAAATCTTAAGGCTCCTCCAAAAAGGCAACACAATATACTTCACATAGAAGTCTAGTTGTCCGATCATAGAGTCCTGTAGTGAACCCGGAAATGTACCCCAAGTTTTATGATAGAAATGTATACATGTAGTAGGGTTCCCAAACATATAGAAACGGCTGGATGCTAACTCACATATGTTGGACGATTTGCATACTTCCCGTTAGCATTATTACAATGAAGCCTATAATGGAGAATAGTTAAAAAAAATGACTTGGCCGATTTGGACAATTTTGGAGTGGTCTTGTTTTTATTTGAGAATGCTGAATCCATTTCTGACATTTTCAGGATCAATTATGGCAGTTATAACCAAAGAAAGGGCAATATGTGTACTCTTGGTGGGCTGAAGGTTTAGGTGACTCTCGATCATTTGGATTGGACAGATTGCTTATTTATTTGAAAATAATCGTCCACAATAGAGGTTATAATGTTCATCTTGTGCCCTCTATACCCAATGGTTGCAACACTACTCATAGTAGTCAGAGTTAGAAAGTCCCTATAGGAGGGAGGGAGCTGTTGTACCTGACATTCCACAGCAGGGGGGGTTCCTCACTCACTTTAAAACCAGAGCAACAATTGAGGGTCTGTGTTTGTCTGGAGTTCCACGAATGTGCAATCATCGATCCACGATCCATGTTACGCTGTTTTCTCAGTTCAACTCCATTTGGCTGTCTTTGTGTTCCTTTACGGACAAATGATCTTCATATTGGGATTGTCTTTTGACTCTAACCGTTACCCACTTCAAAGTGGAATTTCCCTTTGAAGACATGATATCAACATCCCACTTTGTAGGTTGATCAACAGTGGGAGCTTGTTTTCCACACCCCTGTCTTCTGCCTGAAGTTCTCCACTGCTGCTTTGCCGAATTCTGCTGTTTTACAATACCAGCAGCGCAGCAGTGACTTGAATTGTTTATGTTCATCCATTTGCTTTTCATCTCTTTCAGTTTCATGAGCTTCTGGGTGTCTCCCTTCTCGTTCATCATGTCGATCAGGAAGTCCAGGTGCACCTGAGTGGCCAGGGAAACAACCTTCATGGCGATCTCATCCAGTCTGACAACATGTCGGAAAGACTCTTCCAAAAACGGATCTTTTTCTTTCTGCAGGTCTTCTATGGTCTCCTGGAGGGTTTCCAAGAGACTCGCTGACTTCTCACTGTCTTTTCTACCCTTATCATACATGGCTTTCATCTCTCGTTCGGTCCTAGTAACTTTCCTGGTCTTGCTCACATATATCCAGTGTGTTTTCGGATGCTTTGGATCACTGCATTTATCCTCACATTCAGTGCATTGTTCTGTTTTCACGTGTTTGGATTCATGACACGTTCATTCCTGTTTGTAATATACATGGATCGGATTTCGAGGCGTAGTCCTGGGGGAGGGGGTCTGCAGTTCGGTGGACTAAGGATTGCACCACTGCTTTTTGCAGATGATGTGGTTCTAATGGCTTCATCGGTCTGCGACCTTCAGCACTCACTGGATCGGTTCGCAACCGAGTGTGAAGCGGCTGGGATGAGGATCAGCACCTCCAAATCTGAGGCCATGGTTCTCAGCAGGAAACCGATGGACTGTCCACTTCAAGTAGGGAATGAGTCCTTACCCCAAGTGAAGGAGTTCAAGTATCTCGGGGTCTTGTTCTCGAGTGAGGGAACAATGGAGCGTGAGATGGGCCGGAGAATCGGAGCAGCGGGAGCGGTACTGCAGTCGCTTTACCGCACCGTTGTGACGAAAAGGGAGCTGAGCCAGAAGGCAAAGCTCTCTGTCTACCGGGCCATTTTCGTTCCTACCCTCACCTATGGTCATGAAGGATGGGTCATGACCGAAAGAACGAGATCGCGGATACAAGCGGCCGAGATGGGTTTTCTCCGCAGGGTGGCTGGTGTCTCCCTTAGGGATAAGGTGAGAAGTTCGGTCATCAGGGAGGGACTCGGAGTTGAGCCGCTCCTCCTTCGCGTCGAAAGGAGCCAGTTGAGGTGGTTCGGGCACCTAGTTAGGATGCCACCTGGGCGCCTCCCTAGGGAGGTGTTCCAGGCACGTCCAGCTGGGAAGAGACCAAGGGGTAGACCTAGGACCAGGTGGAGGGATTATATCTCTTCGCTGGCCTGGGAGCGCCTTGGGATCCCCCAGTCAGAGCTGGTTGATGTCGCCAGGGAAAATAAAGTTTGGGGCTCTCTGCTGGAACTGCTACCCCCGCGACCCGACCACGGATAAGCGGAAGAAGATGGATGGATGGATGGATGGATTCATGACATTTCCAAGTACACACCGTGCAGTAGAGCTCATTCCTATGACCTGATACACTACATGTTTTGTGGCATATTGTGCATTTGTATTGCATGACCTCACAGTGACTTGGATACAGGGCCAGTGTGCATGGATAGTGACAGTTCTCCTTACAGACTTCACAGCAGACAGCTCCTCCATAGTTGAACCCTAACGCCCACCATTGTTTCTCATCGACAGGTTATTTACATTTATAGACTTCATCAACTTCTACCTTGAAGTCCTTGTTATTCTTCATGTCTTGTTCGTGTTTCTTCAGAGCTTCCTGAGTCTGTTGGATCTCTCTCTGTTTCAGTTCAATGAACTCAATCCTCTCCTGCAGGTTGTGGATGCAGGCTGTCAGGCTGATGCGTGAATTCAAAACTTCAACGGTTGTTTCCAATTTCTGTGATTTGGTGTCTTTTAGGAAATCAACAAATTGACCAATCTGTTCGTCTGTTGATTCCCATGCATACTTTAGAGCAGTGGTTCCCAAACTTGTTGTGCCCAAGGCACACCAAAGGACAAGTACAAATCTCAAGGCACACCTATTGTGCAAAATAGCCCTTATAACACGTGTTATCACTCATATCATGTAAAATATCTGTAAATGTACATAATTATTTACTAATGCCAAATAAAATGTGACAAAGACAACTATATTACTCATGAAATATTTATTAACGAAATATTTCAGAAATTAATTTGAAACTTTATCAAATTAGGCTTCATCAAAGCAGCAACACACTCATTTAAACCAGACAGGTCACAACATTACAAATGAGGCAAAGGAAACTCAGCAGAAATTCAGCACAGAGAACTGTCAATGCAAGGAAGCTGCACTGCATGGTCCTGAACTACAAATTATAAATGTAACATTTCAGCAATCAGCATTGAAACATGTGCTATTGTAAATATTTTGCCGACTTACAAATTAGTGAGATACATGTGCCTGTCGGGGCGCTGAGGAGAGGGCCACTCGCAAGTCCTGTTCAACAGAGAGCCGTGACCTCCTGTTGTTCTTCATGTAAATCAGAGTAGAGAACGCCAACTCCAGAGATGGGGTCGTTACTAAAAAAATGTAATATATTAAACTACTTTGTTACTATCTACATAAAGTAACTCGTTACTTTACTCGCCGAGCACGTACGAACTGCGCGTGAGTGGCAATAACTTTCCTTACCAGCAGGCGGCGGTAGTGTGTATTTGTCATTCAAAACAGGCAACAACCGGAAGACAGAGAAGAAGAACAGACTGCGTGATATAAACAAACAACAAATAGCTGTGTGGTAGCTTCACCTTAGCATGTGTTCTTTGCAGGTGTGTGTTGAGGTTTGACCACGTGGTGTTTCCAGCAGTGGATAACAGCTTCTGGCCTGGACACAGTTTGCACCTCACCGTCACATTCCTGTCTATTCTTCGGACGAACTCAAAGTAATGGGCATACCTCCACCCCTCGAGAGTTATCGCTGACTCAGCCATGTTTATGCAGCACTGCACGTGGAGATGTGGACGCGCAAGTCGCACAGATTACTACGTACATATAAACCTACAAAGTACTGATATAGTAAATTAAAAAATAAATAATTATTTTTGTGTAGTTGTATATTTCAATAATAACGTATGGTTGTCACAAAATCCCACGGCACACCCGGACTTGGCACACCGTTTGGGAACCACTGCTTTAGAGCACGCTCTTTTCCCTTAATTCTCTCTGTTTTCTGGATGTTATTAAACATGAAATGAACAGGCCGATCCTTCTCGTCTTTCGCACACATCATTTTTGCCTCTTTCAGAGCTTGTAGAACATTTGCAGCTGACACAAAATCTGAGTGTTTGAGGACGATGTTCTCCTCTATGTCTTTTCCCAACAGAGACACCACTGAATCAAAGACGTACATCAGTCGGTCACTCAGTCGATTGTCACTCGCTTTCAGCACCAGACACACTGCATCAATCTCATCAACTCCATCTGTTGAGCGGAACAAGTCCAACAATCTTTCGCTGACGAGGACATCTTTGTCCTTCCCTTTGGTGTCACCAAACCCGGGGGAATCGATGATGGTCAGAGAGAAGGGCAGAGATTTATCTTCAAGACCAAAGACCTCGTACACGATCACGTCTGACTTTCTGTTTGACTTTTCCTTTGGTATCTGTGCAATTAAAGTTTCCAAAAGATGCTGCGTTCAGAGTCTTTTGGACTTCTGATTACTTCCCTGGGAAAAATGTCTCCTTTCTGGTTTTTCCTCACTGGTTCAAGTCCTGATCGGACCAGATAGAGTGGGAACAGGAAGGGGCCAGTTCACCATGTGGGTTAAAGAAGTACCAGCACATAGAAACTTCTGGATGCTAACCTGCACATGATCGGGATTTTGCACAATTAGCACAAGTTGTGTTAAATACCATTAATGGCATTTTAGCCAAATGAAATCGCTTGGTCATTGAGGACGCTGAGGGTTGCAGTTTTACCCAGAAAGTGGCTATACTGTATCTACTCTCTGGTGGCTGATTGTGATGCATTTTGGGTTGATTTGGAAGTTTTAAGGGACTCTTGATCATTTGGATTTGACAGATTTCTTATTTATTTGAAAATAAATTGTCCACAGTTGAGGTAATAATGATAATCTTGTGTTCTCTGTATCCAATCTCTACTCATGGTAATCTAAACCAGCCCACAGAGAGTACAAATATTAGCATTTTCTGGTTAAAACTGCCTTTACGCATCCTGAAAATGTCAGAAATGGATTCAGCATCTTCAATAACCTCCAAAACCATTCCTCAACTGCTCATATAGACCAAACCATTTTTTACTATTGTCCACTGTAAGCTTTAGTGCTAATTAATGCAACTTATGCTAATTGTGCAAATCGCCCAATTTATGCAGGTTAGCATCCGGCAGTTTCTATGTGCTGCAGACACGTACTGTAGATTTATATCATACCACTTTGCTGGCAACCAGACTAAAGCTGCACGAGCTGAGTGCAGCAGGGCGTCCTACCTCAGCCACGAAGCACAGAGAGAGGTCGATCTCATTATAAAGAGCATTTTAATCTGAGCGCTCTTTACGGCCCTGGACTGATTTGATGATTTGATTCGTCCTGCATTATCGGAAGCAGAGATTGTTTTATGGATGTTTTGGGAAAGCCAGATCTGGGTCGTACCAATACACGGTTTTGGAGGGGGGGGCGTTAAAGGCTTGAGAGCAGAGGCAAGAAGACGAGAACTGAACCACAGCCATATATCGAATCATAAATCAGTATTAACCGTAAGCCATAGATGAGATAACCGAAGCAGGGAGTCATTTAGTAAAGTTTCATTCACTTCACATTCACTTTTTTTAAGGACTACCCCAACACGCTAGAATCAGAACCAGAACAGGTTGATCTAAATTAAAATAAAAACGTGTTCATTAGTGGGTGTTTTTTAAATTAGGGCCATGTGTTAATGTTTTTTTTAACTTGAATAATTAGTAAACATTAAGTAAAATTACAACCTAAAAAAGATACAATAAAACATCCAAATAAAATATTATTGTGTTCATTAGTGGGTTTTTACACTGAATTTCCTTCATTTCATCAGAATTAACGCATTCATTCGCCAACCTTATAATTGTACTGAATATATAACTATAGTAATATATCGTTTAATGTAAAAAATAAGTAAATAGGGGTTTGTGTTATTTTTTAAATGTATTTTAATAATTCATATCATAACCCTAACCTTAATAAAATATATATATAGAATAAAACATCTAAATAAAAGGCCTATTATGTGTTCGTTAGTGGGTTTTGACGCTTTATTTCCTTCTTTTAATCAGAATTAACACATTAATTTGACAACCTTATAAGTGTACTGAATATATAACTATAGTAATATATATTTAATGTATAAAACAAATATTAAATAGTATCATAATATCATAACCCTAACCTTTATAAAATATCTATATATAGCATACAACTCTTAAATATAAGGCCTTTTATGTGTTCATTTATTACTTTCATATTAATGTATCAAAATTAACTTGTTGACAACCCTTTAATTTATATAAATGTATGAATTGCCAAATAATATATATTATACATCAAATATAATTGAAATAATAGGCTTATTATGTTTGAGTATAATTGAGTGTTCTGTCTTACAGGTTACGTTACATATTGGACACTGAATGAATGACAGACATCAGGACGTGTTAAGCTTTTATTTAGCATCACATTAGTAACAGTCAGGAATAAAACATGAACATTTACCAATAAATAAGATGTGTTATTATGTTCAGGTTATTTAGCAGCAGCTGTGAGATCTGCTCCAGAGTCTTCCTCTTCAGTCTTTATTACAAATACAGAAATAAGAACATTTTTCAGTCAAAGAAAGTTTTATTTAAGCCCATTTCCACCAATTTAGAGAGAAAGAGATCCTTATCGTGACAAACCTTCTCCAGATGATGAATTGATATCTGAACATATGGTTTTAATACACATTCAAGTCAATATTTGGACATTTTAGTGGTTATTTTGACAGTTTTTAGAAAATAAGTCATTCTTTTTTCAGTATTTGGAGAATGTTTTGAGAACGGGATCTTCTCGAGAAATGGCCTCCCGCTATTCTGTTTCTGTAATACACACTGACATTAAATCCCTTTCTGAACACAAGACAAAAAAACATGAAATAAAACTAAATAAACACTCCGGCTGTTATCAAGACAACACAAACAATACATCCGACAGCCTTAAGGTGCAGTGAATCCGCATTAGAGCCTCTTTAAGACGAGTTTCTACGTGAAATATATTGAATAAAAGCTAAAAGAGGAATTCAAACCCTCTTTATTGTTGGCATACACACTCAGTAGCACACACACCATGGGACCCTCTGGACTTAAAGGTCCCCTGTTATCCTGTTCTTCATCAATACATCACAGGTGTCAGATATATCCAGAGCCTGTCTCTGATTGGCTGAAACACCAAACAGATCATTGCAGCATTACCCATAATCCCCTCTGTTTCAGCCCAGTTTCCAAAGTGCTGATTCTCTGTCTGTTACTTTAGATGAAAATATTGAGCCCCTCCCCACGCCCCTCTGAGAGACATTTGGTTACAAAGAACTCAATGGAGCTCTAGGAGGAGATTCAGGTGATAAGGGGGGGGGGGGGGGGGTTACCCTGGTTGCTGATTGGCTAATGGCTACACATCAGAGTCTCTTTGGACAGAGGGTACACGTGTTGATGTAGAAGAGACATGGAGAAGAGGATGTTGCATGATAGGAGACCTTTAACTCATCCTAGTACTAGGAGCAGTGGGCAGCCATTGTACAGTGTGTTGCGGTTGGGGGGGGGGGGGCGTTCGTGAACCGGTGACCCTCCGGTTCAAGTCCCAACAGACTGAGTGCTGATCTAATCAGACAGAAGTGGTTCTTACTGACCTCAGGTACTCATATTTTAAATAACATTAACAACAAACAGCTGTGAGGAGTTTCAGTAACTGTATTCAAAAGACAGGATAAAGGAATAGTTTTGAGTTAATATGCTTTCATGGAGTCAGGACGTGTTAGCCTAGCTTAGCATAAAGACTGGAAGTAAAGGGAAACAGCTAGCATGTCACGTTCATGTCATGTATGGTTACTTAGTACATAAACTGGAATGTAACAAGGTGTGCCCAGCCTGCTCTGATTGGTCAGCTCTGTTGTGATTGGTCAACCGCTTAGACATGTCCCGCCCATTAACCTCATGTAAAATGTGTTGGAGAGATAGCCAATAGGAGCGTGAGTGTTACATAGTGATGTCACTGTGTTCAGGAGGTAAACAAAGGAGTCCAATCAGGGGGGGGGGGGGGGGGGGGGGGAGAAACACAGGGATTTTAGCCTCTGCAGACCATTGACATGCACTGAAACCTACAGAACTACAGGACGCACCTTAAAGCAGAACAGGGCCTCGTTAAGATCAGAAGCACTTTATTGATCCCAGTTTGGGGATTTCTTTGCGTTGAAAGTCCGATTCATAAAATATTTAGTGAGGATATTGTCTTCCTTCATTTTCTTCCACAAGCCTCTTCAGACGCCTCGCAATGCAGACATTTCAAACACCAACTTGACGGTGAATCAGATCAAATAGTGGTTTCCGATCACACTCAACGAAGAGATGCAAGAGGCAAAACTCTAATCAGACATTTATCAAACTGAGATTATCTTTGTGTCTCGTCGACATCTTCCCCACAATATCGGTCGAAGCAGCTGTGGGATGTGTAGACTCTTCTTTTGACTACGTACGTAACGACCAAGTGGCTTTTTTATTTATACAGCTAACGGACATCTTATAGGTTAGCTAGGCGTCTGCTAACGGTAGCTTAAAGTTCTCACACAGGCTGACGCTCTGTTTCCACAGATTGGTCTCGAACAAAGTAACATTCCTCCAAAGTCGTCCGCTTGTAAAACGCCATTTAAAGTGAGACTGTTGTGTCTTTTTTCCCCTCAAATATAAACCGTTGTTTACAGCGAAACCTTCCGATGAAACTCGGTGTAACCAAGTCTCTTAGCTCCATGGGACTTGATGGAGGCGCTTCATTAGCCTTCCTTTTTGCAAACAATGACTCAAACTGAATGGAAACCTTAGCGATGGCTATCAGACCACAGGAGGAGCAGAACATGCAGATAATGAAATGATGTCTCACCTGATGAACCCAGGACCAACCGTACGTAACACGGTGTAAAGAATATACTACACAGCACTATCTTCAGCATTGCATTTTAGAAACGTGTAGCTGTCAGTCAACTTCTCTAAACGTCAATAGGAATATCGTCCGTTAACGAGACGTCTCTTAACAACCTGTCTCTTCAACTCGTCTGTTAACGAGCCGTCTGTTAACGAGCCGTCTGTTAACGAGCCGTCTGTTAACGAGCGTCTGTTAACGAGACGTCTGTTAACGAGTCGTCTGTTAACGAGACGTCTCTTAACAACCTGTCTCTTCAACTCGTCTGTTAACGAGCCGTCTGTTAACGAGCCGTCTGTTAACGAGCATCTGTTAACGAGACGTCTGTTAACGAGTCGTCTGTTAACGAGACGTCTCTTAACAACCTGTCTCTTCAACTCGTCTGTTAACGAGCCGTCTGTTAACGAGCTGTCTGTTAACGAGCCGTCCGTTAACGAGACGTCCGTTAACGAGCCGTCCGTTAACGAGCCATCTGTTAACGAGCCGTCCGTTAACGAGCCATCTGTTAACGAGCCGCCCGTTAACGAGCCGTCCGTTAACGAGCCGTCCGTTAACGAGCCGTCTGTTAACGAGCCGTCTGT
>NW_022991234.1:20000-30068 GCF_902827175.1 Gymnodraco acuticeps
AAACATGTAAAATAACATCTGAAAAACATGTTTGAAACATATTCGATATTTATTTAGGAGATAAGGAAACAAATAATTCAAAAATACATTTGAAGATGTCTAAGAAAGTAAACATTGAGTACTGCTTTCTGTTCCTCCATCTTGAGACTGTAACTCCCTCTCTTGGATATCAGCATGTGAAGGACACTGTTCAGGAACTAGCTGATGCTCTGTATTACATTAGTTGGGTATTGGATGCAGGACTTGTACATTCATATATATTTCCTGCTCACCCCGATAGCGGCTCCTATCAGCGGGGTTTGCCCCCCCCCCCTCCTCGCCGATGCTCCCGTTGACCTCCGACCCCTCGGCCAACGCCGCTGCCATGGCAACCAGATCCCCCGCCATGGCCGCCCGGTACAGACGCCGCCCGGCCTCCGCCTTCCCTGCAGCGTGACGAGAGATTTAATGTGACTGGAGGATTGTTGAGCCTTTAAAGATCCTCGTTATCACTGACGCCCGTCCAGAACTCACTATAAATCCACTTAGAAATCATAGAGAGCACACACAGTGTTTTAAATATTAAGCCTTTATTTTCTTTCTAAGACTTTTTTCCACTTAATATAAGTATTGAGTATTGACAATATTTTTGTCTCAAAAGATTCATTTTTTCAAACTTTTATTTGTTATCAGTCCAAAAAAATTGGGGTCAAAATATACAAAAAAAAAAATGTTTTCTTCCTCAAAATATTCTATTTTTCTTTGTTTAGCAAAAATATTTCGCCATTTTTCTCTCAAAAAATTAGTTTTTCTTCTCATTAAAACATATTTTTCTAAAAGTATTGAGAATATTTTTTCATTAAAATATTTCTTTTTTTTCCTGAGAAAACCTTTTTGTTATCAATCCAAACATTTTTTGGTCTGAAAAAGTAATTTAACAAATGTATATCTAGATTATCTTTCTCAAGAGAAATATAAAAAAAAAAATGAATGAGGTTTTTTTTTTCTTTCGTTGTTTAGTGATTTTCTTTCCCCCCTGTATATATATATATATATATATATATATATATATATATATATATATATATATATATATAGCGATATGAAAACATACAGGAATTGAAGAAAAGACAGTTTTATTTCCCGCAAACCATCCTCTCTTGAACTTTAATGATACAATTGGTATTTGTTTAACTATATTTAACCGGATGAACGATTTTAATCACGGACGTCTGGATCTTCGGTTATCAGAGCAACGAGCTGAGCTAGCTCGGTTAGCAGCCCTGGAGAAACACAGGGCCTTTGAATTTTTTCCTTTAGTTGTTTAGCAAAATATTTCGCTATTTCTCTCTCAAAAAACTTTCTTTCTTAAAGTATTCAAACGTATTTTTCTAAAAGTATTGAGAACATTTTGGCTCAAAAGATTCAGTTTTTTCGTTAAAATATATCTTTTTTTTGTACCTGAGACATTCCTATTTGTTATTAGTCCAAACATGTTTTTTCAAATTAAATGTTCGGTCAAATTATTCAGCTTTTTTATTTTTCTGAATATTCTTTGTCCTAAAGATTTTTAAAAAAATATATATATTTAGATTATTTCACTCAAGAAAAATATCCCCAAAATATAGATTTGTTCCGCTACTCAAAATATTCATGTTCTTTTATTCTTAGTTTAGCAAAAATATTTCACAACTTTTCTCCCGAAAAACAATTATTTTTCTTAAAGTATTAAAACTTATTTTATCAAAAAAATATTCAGATTTTTTTGATAAAATGCTTTTTTTCCAAATATTAAGATATTTTGACTCGAGGAAAAAAAAAACATTTCTGAAGAATGTCCGTCTGTCTCCTCTGCTGGATTAAATGGTGTTTAATTGTAGACGGCATTGAACACTAAATACATCGAATGATCCTTTAATGAGTTTCCTTCCTGCTGCACTCACCCTCTGAGCTGCTCTGCACAAATCTCTTCTCCACATATTTCTCTTTGATCCACGCCTCTTTCTCTGATCTGAAACCAAGAAAACGTTCATCTTATTCCTTTAGGTTTATAACTCATCATCACAGGAATCCACGCTGAAGGATTGAATGCATAGCGACAGACGAGCAGGAAGAACGAAGCTGAGACTCAAACACACGTGATGTCACGGTTTGAGATTTAATAAGAGACGTTTGTTTCACCTCGAGCTGTCGGATCGGGGTTTAACTCGTCCTTCATCCGAACATCGAGCCTCGTAGATCCTGTTCACCACGTTATTACCCAGAATGCACAGCAGCTGAGGAGGAAGAGGAGGAGGAGGAGGATTCAAATTAAATTATGCATTAAGTGTGTTGTTTTCATATTTTGTCAACAAGTGCGTGTGTGTGTGGGTGTGGTGTGTGTCAGTGTTTGGTGTGTGTGTGTGTGTGTGTGTGTGGTGTGTGTGTGTGTGTGTGTGTGTGTGTGTGTGTGTGTGTGTGTGTGTGTGTGTGTGTGTGTGTGTGTTTGGCCTAGCATTACTAGACTTGGTTAGGGTTAGGATTAGGGTAAGGGTTAGGCATGTGTTGGTTAAGGTTATGTAATGCCCCCTGAAGTGATGTATACATGGTGTGTGTGTGTGTGTGTGTGTGTGTGTGTGTGTGTGTGTGTGTGTGTGTGTGTCAGTGTTTGGTGTGATGTGGTGTGTGTGTGTGTGTGTTACCTTCAGCTGCTCTGCCTCCCAGGAGTCCAGAGTGAGAGACCTCACCTTGGACAGGTGGACTCCCAGACTCCTGGAAACACAACGTATTTTGTTGGATTAGTTTTTGAAATTCATAAATTTAACATAATCTGCATATTTGTTTCTCAAAATATGAAAACGTTGTATTTTTTCTCGAGACCTTTTAACCCAAATAATCAAGATTTTTTGGACCAAACATTGAACCTAACCCTTTTTCGCCATAAAGTACATCTCGTGTCCTGAGATATTGAACTTCATGAATTAAGACTCAATGTTACATTTCCATCAGCGTTTATCCTCCTCTTCTTCTTCTCAGAATATTCTAACACTTTCACTTTTTCACTTAAAAATAGTCAGAATTTCCCAAAATATTAAAGATTTTATTATGTTATTTATTTATTTTACCGTGTATATATATTTAACACTATATCATATAAAGTATTGGTACTGACCGGTGTATATAGTGAATATTAAACACCAGAGGTCAAGTTCAAGTCAAGTCCTAAACTTTGACAAAACGAGTCATAAACAAGTCATTATGTGTTTTTCACCAAATGTAATGACATCGATCAACAGAATAATACTTAATAATCAAACTGCTCTTTATTAGACTCATTATTAATTTAATAATCCATTTTCTCTCTGCTGGTAAAGTAACGTGTTTCTCTAATTCAAGAGGGATCAGTGAGGTGAGGCTACCGTGACGGTTTGATTCAGAAGGAGTTTAATGTATAAGATCCCTGATGTTGAGGTAACCAAAATGTTTATTTCCACTGTGTACAACATGTTGTGAGGGACCCACAATCTATCTCTATGCAAGGGATAATGTGCAGCGAGGCGTCTCTATAAAGAACACCTGCATCTAGATCCCTCTGCAGGGACTTTAACTATATTTTGATGCTAATACTTTTCTACTTTTACTTGAGTAACATTTTGAATGCAGGACTTTTTATTGTAACCGAGTATTCCTACACTCTGGAACTTTTACTCAAGATCTGAACTTCTCCCTCCTCTGACAATAAATCCTGAGTGGTTACCAAAAAAGGTTATTTTCATTTTACAGATCCTGCACTCAGCTCTGCTTTCTCCAGTATCGTTGAAAAGCAGCAGACGCTGCTTCTTTTTTTGGTTTTCGCTCATTTCTTGACTTTTCCCGACGCGCTTTAAATTTAAATCCGGCTCCCCGTCGCTCTGTGCAGCTGGCCTGTACCACTACACATGCTGTGCCCCCCACCCTTCTTTCACATAATGGTATGATCCTAGTGTGTCCTCGCATATGATTGGCCGCATGGTGGCCCAGCTAAATAAAGTCCCCCCTCCCTGCATGGATTCACAGCAAGAGGAGGAGCGGCTGAAGATTCTGCTCTCCCCGACGGGAGTCTGCTCTTCTAGCGGCAGCTCACGATCGGCGTGTTGGAGACCCCCGAATTAAATGATCACCTCAAGTCAGAAGGCTCAAGTCCAAGTCAAGTCCCGAGTGTTTTGTGATTTTGTCAAGTCGAGTCCAAAGTCATCAAATTGGTGACTCGAGTCTGACTCGAGTCCAAGTCATGTGACTCGAGTCCAAGTCATGTGACTCGAGTCCAAGTCATGTGACTCGAGTCCACACCTCTAGTAAGTACTATATAATAGAGAGTATTGGTACTGACCGGTGAATGCCGGAGCACTGGATGCAGACGGTGACCCCCAGGTTGATGGAGGCCCAGCGAGGCTCCTCCTCTCCACAGTCGCAGCACAGCATGTTCCCGGGGGCCCTGAACGCCTCGCCCAGCACAGACTGCCTCTGAGGGGGGGGGCCAGGGGAGGAGTCGCCCCCACCCTGAGGGGGAGGAGCCTCTTTAGGCTGGGGAGGAACACATGGGAGGGACGTTTCATTACATTAGTAACTTTTGAAAGAGGCCATCGTCTTGTTTTTATGGGATTTGCCCTCTCCTGTAGTGAGTGACAGGTTCAGTGCATGTTCATGGTCTGTCTGTTCTCTGTCTGTTCTCTGTCTGTACCTGAGTTTCTGTTCTCTGTTTGTACCTGTCTGTCTGTCTGCACCTGTTTGTAGCTGAGTGTCTGTACCTGTCTGTCTGTACGTACCTGTCTGTCTGTCTGTCTGTCTGTACCTGTCTGTGTGCACCTGTCTGTGTGTACCTGTCTGTGTGCACCTGTCTGTCTGTACCTGTCTGTGTGTACCTGTCTGTCTGTACCTGTCTGTCTGTACCTGTCTGTCTGTACCTGTCTGTGTGCACCTGTCTGTCTGTACCTGTCTGTGTGCACCTGTCTGTGTGTACCTGTCTGTGTGTACCTGTCTGTCTGTACCTGTCTGTGTGTACCTGTCTGTGTGTACCTGTCTGTGTGTACCTGTCTGTGTGTACCTGTCTGTGTGTACATGTCTGTGTGTACCTGTCTGTCTGTACCTGTCTGTGTGTACCTGTCTGTGTGTACCTGTCTGTGTGTACCTGTCTGTGTGTACCTGTCTGTCTGTACCTGTCTGTCTGTACCTGTCTGTCTGTACCTGTCTGTCTGTACCTGTCTGTGTGTACCTGTCTGTCTGTACCTGTCTGTCTGTACCTGTCTGTCTGTACCTGTCTGTGTGTACCTGTCTGTCTGTACCTGTCTGTCTGTACCTGTCTGTCTGTAGCTGAGTGTCTGCACCTGTCTGTCTGTACCTGTCTGTCTGTACCTGTCTGTCTGTACCTGTCTGTCTGTACCTGTCTGTGTGTACCTGTCTGTGTGTACCTGTCTGTGTGTACCTGTCTGTCTGTACCTGTCTGTAGCTGTCTGTCTGTACCTGTCTGTCTGTACCTGTCTGTGTGTACCTGTCTGTGTGTACCTGTCTGTCTGTACCTGTCTGTAGGCGAGGTCGATGCTCCCCTGCAGAGCTTCGAGCCACGACTGCTTCACCTCCTCAGAATCCGCCTGCAGAGCACAGCTCCTGAGAATACACAATATAACAGCATTATTTGTATACATTAAAAATACAATAAATGCACAATAACAACAACAACAACAACAACAACAATAGAAATAATGTTGAATACGAATAAATGTGTATATATTATGCATTAATTCTAACATGAAAATAAAAAGAGTGTACAATAAATAAAAACCATTATAATTAAAAATAAATAATAATAAATATCTTCCTAACTTTAATGAAATCAATAATAACAGCTGTGATAATAATACTATTGATACTCTCTGAGGTTAATTAGTATTCATTCTCATTTCATTTGTAATTTATTGTATTTTTTTACTTGTGTTTCTAGATTTTTCTTTGCAATGCTTGCTTTGATTTAGATTGTTCTGTAGCGTTTATGTTTATTAAGGATCCTCAAAAGCTACTCTTCCTGGGGTCCGACACTTAAAACAATACAACAACATTCAAGACATAATTCCTGACATCATTAACAACGTCACCAATATCATCAACAATCTCATCCACTTTCAATATCAACCTCAGCCAAGGATGAGTGCACAAGACCCCCACCAGCTCAAAGCATGACATTAGGGTTCACAGTAAGGGGTACGTGGTCATTAGTAGATGGCCCTTCAATCTCTTCTTGAAAGAGGCTCTGGACTCTATGTCAGCCAGGTAGTTTGGCAATGAGTTCCTTCATAGCTCGATAATGGCGCATTTCCACTGCAGCGGGTAGCCCCGTTTAAGCGTCCTTAACCGTCCTCAAGCGGCCAGGCCAGTTTTTGGTGGCCTTTCCATATAGCCTAGTACCGGCCAGCGGGTACTTTTTCCCTCTTTTTCCGGCCCCATAAAATCGTGGTTCCCTCAGACCAGGGCCAGGGCTGAACTAGTGACGTCAACACTCTCGACTGCTGATTGGTCAGAGAGAATCGTCACAAGATCGCGCGCAAGTTCATCCCTAGCGTCGCATATATATTTAGAAGCAAGCTTGCAGCATTTCTATAAACAGCATTTTGTAAACGGATGAGCTACAAAAATGGCTACGTCTAATAAGAAAAGCACACCGTGGTCGACCGAGGAGGTGACGACGTTCCTACATCTCATTGGGGATGATCAAATCCAGCGGGAGCTCAACGGAACAACTCGAAATGTGAACAAAAACAAAGCCGATCGCCCCGCCTACACTGCGTTGCTACCCCAGGTCCTAAACTGTAATGGAAATGCGCCACGGCCTGGGCCGGCCAGCGAGGCAGCCCGAGGCCAGAGCGAGGACGCTTAGGGACGCTTAAACGGGGCTACCCCGCTGCAGTGGAAATGCGCCATAAGTCACAGAAGATTGGTCCTGGGTTTAGGTGCCCGTAGATGGCCTGATGCAGCTTGTCTAATCTTATGGTCGTGCTCGTCTCTTGTGTAAACTTTGATCATAAAAATAGTGTTTTTTTGCTAAATTGGACATTTTTTAGAAAAGTGATAACACGAGATTGCAGACGTTTCTCAACCGGAAGCCGTGATAGGTTTTTATGCATAACTCCAATATGAGTGCGCTTCGAACAGTGGAGAGCGAGTCTGGCAGCCTTGTTTTGAGCTATTAGTAATTTCTGTAAATGTGTTTTTGCTGCTGATGACCATATGACCGGACAGGACTCAAGATGTGACAAAACCAGAGACTGAATGACTTGTTTCAAAGTGGTTGGTGTTTCATACTTTGTAAATGTTCTCGTCACAGCTCCTTCCCATTTTAGTTACGATACTGTCAATTTGCTTCGTCCACCGTAAACCAGAATCAGGAACAATGCCAAGCAGCTTAGTCTCGTGTACCTGTTCCACTGGCTGACCAGCCGGCGTCAGGCTTAATGAGGATTGCTGCTGAACATCTGTCAGGATCCGAACACCATTGCTTTTGTTTTTGCAATGTTGAGTACCAGTTTGTTATTGTTGACCCAGTATGGCTCTAATCTCTATTTTAAGTAGATAGTTTAACTCACTGCATGTTGATGCTGTACATTGTGGAATCATCAGCATACATTATTACGCTGGACTTATTTAATACGTAAGGAAGGTCATTTGTGAATATAGAGTACAACAAAGGCCCAAGCGAACTCCCCTGTGGGACCCCACACTGCAACACCTTACTTTCAGAGAAGCTCCCATTGAAAAAGACTCGCTGCCTTCTCCTAGTCAGGTAGCTCTCCGTCCAACACATAGCAACAGAACCAAAGCCATAGCAACAGAACCAAAGCCATAGCAACAGAACCAAAGCCATAGCAACAGAACCAAAGCCATAGCAACAAAACCAAAGCCAGAGCAACAGAACCAAAGCCATAGCAACAAAACCAAAGCCATAGCAACAGAACCAAAGCCATAGCAACAGAACCAAAGCCAGAGCAACAGAACCAAAGCCATAGCAACAGAACCAAAGCCATAGCAACAGAACCAAAGCCAGAGCAACAGAACCAAAGCCATAGCAACAGAACCAAAGCCATAGCAACAGAACCAAAGCGATAGCAACAGAACCAAAGCCATAGCAACAGAACCAAAGCCATAGCAACAGAACCAAAGCCAGAGCAACAGAACCAAAGCCACAGCAACAGAACCAAAGCCATAGCAACAGAACCAAAGCCATAACAACAGAACCAAAGCCACAGCAACAGAACCAAAGCCATAGCAACAGAACCAAAGCCACAGCAACAGAACCAAAGCCATAGCAACAGAACCAAAGCCATAGCAACAGAACCAAAGCCACAGCAACAGAACCAAAGCCATAGCAACAGAACCAAAGCCATAGCAACAGAACCAAAGCCACAGCAACAGAACCAAAGCCATAGCAACAGAACCAAAGCCATAGCAACAGAACCAAAGCCATAGCAACAGAACCAAAGCCATAGCAACATAACCAAAGCCATAGCAACAGAACCAAAGCCAGAGCAACAGAACCAAAGCCAGAGCAACAGAACCAAAGCCATAGCAACAGAACCAAAGCCATAGCAACAGAACCAAAGCCATAGCAACAGAACAAAAGCCATAGCAACAGAACCAAAGCCATAGCAACAGAACCAAAGCCATAACAACAGAACCAAAGCCATAGCAACAGAACCAAAGCCATAGCAACAGAACAAAAGCCATAGCAACAGAACCAAAGCCACAGCAACAGAACCAAAGCCATAGCAACATAACCAAAGCCATAGCAACAGAACCAAAGCCAGAGCAACAGAACCAAAGCCAGAGCAACAGAACCAAAGCCATAGCAACAGAACCAAAGCCATAGCAACAGAACCAAAGCCATAGCAACAGAACCAAAGCCATAGCAACAGAACCAAAGCCATAGCAACAGAACCAAAGCCATAGCATTTGAGTTTGTTCAGCAGCAGACTATGATCGATTACATCGAAAGCTGTGCTAAAGTCTAACATCACAGCTCCTACAAGCCTCCTATCATCCATGCTCTTGAGCCAGTCGTCGGTCATTTGTGCAAGTGCTGTACTTGTAGAGTGACCATCTCTATAGGCATGTTGTTGGTAGTTCGTTGTCAGATTGTTACTTGAAAAGTAGTATTGAATTTGGGTGTATACTATTTTTTCTATTAATTGACCTAACACTGGGAGGAGACTGATAGGTCGACTATTGGAACCAGCAAAGGATTTTCTTTTATCCTTGGGTAATGGGATGACCTTGGCTTCCTTCCAGATCTCGGGGCACACGCTTTGCTCTAAGCTTTTATTACAAATGTGACTCAATGGCTTGGAAATGTATTTGGCCGTCATTTTGAGCAGTTTACCATCCAAGTGCGTTGCCGTGCACCAGAGCAGATTCCTTGCATGTAAAACTTGAATGGGCACCACTTTACAATAAGACCACCCGTATAAAGGATTCATAAAGGGTTTCTAATTAGGTTATCAATTAGGTTGTAAACACTTTATTAATCATTAGGAACCATTTATAAACCAGTTCTAACATACATCAACACAGGCTTATATTGGCTACTTAGCGAGAATCAACTCAGTGAGCAACAGATACCAAGGATGCTGGCTGATGAAGGAGACGAAGTAAGCTAGGTAGCCAATATAAGGCTTAGCAGTACAGATAAATGTGGGCTCCCTATTTGGCAAGCAACCGGTCACAGTCGCCCTGTTTATCTCATGTCTTATTAAGATTTATAAAGTGTTCACAACCTAATTAATAAATGAATCACAAACTATTCGTAAACCCTTTATGCGGGTGGTCTTATTGTAAAGTGGTCCCAACTTCTCTAATAATAATAATGTGTTATTTTTAAAGCGGGTTGATCATCAGGACTCACTTCTGCACAGAGAGCAGATCGAAGCAGAAGCGCCGGTCGATGTTCTCCAGAGATTTGACGGCACACAGTCGCAGATCCTCGAACAAAACCACCGACGCCTCCTGCAGAACAAACCACAGGAACTCAAGGCTCAAAGGTTTCATCATCATGTGCTCAGCAGCTTCAGAGGAGAAATGACAATTCCT
>NW_022991235.1:0-19250 GCF_902827175.1 Gymnodraco acuticeps
AGACAGGAAGTAAGTAAACACTAAAGGGAACAGCAGAAGAAGACAGACAGGAAGTAAACACTAAAGGGAACAGCAGAAGAAGACAGAGAGGAAGTAAACAAATAAATTAGTATTTCCATTTTAAGCTAAATACATTTTTAATTCACAACAATTTGGAGACACATATTATACTTTTGACTCGAAATATGTACTTTAGTTCTTCAAAAATCATGATATTCTTATACAATGTAATGATGTGCAGCGTTCTAATTGGCTCTACGTTGACGAACTACATCAATCATGTAGTTGGTCGTGATCCAAAGAGCCAATTTGCCAAACAAGTCCTTTTCCTTTAATACATTTTGCATATAATACTTCTGTACTTCTAAACTAAGTGACATTTGCTTTTCAGGACTTGTTGCGTGTTTCAAGATAATACTATTCCTACTTTTTCACAGGATCTTCTTCCATCTCAAAACAGTCGCTTTTATGAATTGTCTTTTTTAGTTTGTGTTTTTTAATTATTACGTGTTTAATGTGAAGCACTTTGAATCGCCTCTGTGTCTTCAAATGTGCTGAATAAACTAACCTTGAACAAGAGTTGTTCTCATAGCCGATATGAGCCGCATTAGGGCTGTCTCTGTATGTCCGTCCGTCTCTAATAAAGATCATTTCTACGTAACTCATCCTAATCATCCATTAACAAGCTTCTCAAAAAGCCTAAAAAAACAATCCACGATTCTCCCTCAGAGTTAATTTGATTTTTCAGTCGAGAGGAGACCGACTCCTGCGTAAGTGAATCTGAACGGAAGGAGAATTACTTTTACTGGCTGTGTTTCCAAAGATAGCTTTTATTGCATTGGTTTACGGGTCTTTCTCTGCTGTTTTTATAGCATCTTGTCATTTACCTTTTGAATCTGATCCAGATCATGTCAATCACTTAGCTATAGCTAACCGCAGTACCTTGTAAACAATCAGTGCTCTTTTGTTGCTGAGCTTTAGGCTGACAGGATGGGGCCAAATGGGTTTTTAGGAGATGTGGGGCTCGATTGTAGGAGTCTTAGACGAAGACATCTTCAAATCTGGACTTTAATTGTGATTAGAAAAGCCACTAGGAAGCTTTTTGTTGGATGGAGACTCTCCTCTGTCTTAGTATACCAGGTCATGATGCATGCACATTTTCAGTATTAGCTTAAAGGTGCGAGACAGCGACCCTTTAGCGGTTGGATTTTCAGGGAAAGAATCAAACACGAGAGGAGGTAGAATTGCAAACCATGGTGACTTTATTCCCCAAAACACCACAAGAGAACAGTAGCCAGCGTGTAAGTGTGCTCTTTTTATAGAGGTTCTTCAGAGGATTTGATTGGGAGAAACCATTCACAGGTACACTTAATAAATACATGTGTCATTATTATTATTATAAAGAAGATTCACAATATAATTTACATAGCATTATTAGTTATTCATAGCCATCTGTTAATTGAACACAAGAACAACATTATAACTGACCAGAATAAATATAACTACATTCCCAACTAAGACAGAAACCCCTATGCCTATCTCGCCACTTGGTTCGTCCCGGAACCTTCTTTGTCAGTTTTTGTTCCCCCTGAGGACCTTTTGGCCAAACACACTGGAGCGGACACAGGACGAAAGTCACGAAACAACATGGGTGAGTGATAGATGTAAACTTTTTACTTCAGATACACTTTTTGTTATATTCCATGGAATGCTCTCAACATCCCGATAGCAATGAATATCTGAAGTGCTTTGACAAAAATCCATTAAAACATGTCATCTGTGGAAGCCGTGGTTCTGTAAAAAGCACGACCAATCATCTGAGCCGGCTAAAGTAACTGGATGGCCTACCTGCCTGTCAGCCTTCCATCTGGGCACAAACTCATCTCGTGCCCTCATTGGTCATGTGCGCGTTCGTGTGTGTTGGAGGAGGGGCTCTGTGAGGAAGTCTGAAGGAAGGGGCAGATGGTCTGAAGATTCTTGTTCTAGAAACATGGAAGATTATCCATAATGCATCTCTTCTCTGAGATTAATGTATTTGTATGCATGGTCCTTGTTGAAATAAAGACATAATAATAAACGTATCATTCTGTTATGCCAACATGTTAGCATGGACCATTCAACCAACATAACATTGGTAAATTAAAGGTAACTTGCTAAATTGTTAGCTAGTAATCAATAGTGGAATCAAAGTGTTTTCCATTGTTTTAACCCTGAGATGCCCTTCGACCCTACTCTTCCATGAGTGGGTCAAAAAGGACCCGTATTAGAATAATATGTTTTTATGCGATTTTTGTCATGTTGGTTAAAAACAATCACTTGTATAATATTTAGTATTATATTTTGGTTCACACTACAAATATTATATATTTCATTTTTCACTATTTATAATTTTAGACATTTTTATTTACATTTTGAAAAAAAAACGAAATCCCATAGGAAATGCATGCGGGTCATTTTTGACCTACTTATGGAAGCTTGGGGTAGTTAATACAAAAACTACAATTTCTTAAAATGTATCAAATTTAAAATGTGAATGGCATGATATCCAAAACAGGATTTTTGAGGAATAGAAAACCACCTCACTGCGTCAAAAAAGACCCACTTACGCATCTAAGGGTTAACGGAGAGCGATTCCATCACCAACAGTTCTACGTGCCCTTTTTTTCAAGCCGCACCTGGAAGCGATGGCACCAATCACAGCCGAGGGAGACCTTACTTCCGTTAATATTAGTCTGTGACAAATATGGAGAACTTGTTGATTTTGGGTGTGGGTCTATCGTTATCCAGAGGTTTAAGAAAGGTCCCATGGGGTCAGATTAACATGTTCCAAAGGGGGGTTCGTTTAGCGTGAAACACTTGAAATATCTAAAGGACAAGTTAAAAAAGAAAGTAGAAAGCAAGTGAGGTCATAGAAAACTATTTCTGCTATAAAGTGAGCAATGATTGAGAGCCAGAGCTGAGCATTTCAGATGTGTGTATCTCACACTGCTCTGTAACTTTAATTCATGTTCCTTTGTTCTTCATGTTTTATTATCTCTGCTTTTAAATGAGTGTTTTTAAATACCATTTTATAAAATGTTTCTTAATGTCTTTCATTTGTGTAAAGCACTTTGAGTTGCCTTGTGTTGGAAGGTGCTGTATAAATAAACTTGCCTTCTAAGATCTGTCAAGTGTGTCACCTGTGTTCATAATCATTTTACTGCATCTAATGAAAATGCTCCCAAATTGAAGTCACTAAATATACGACGGACGCGCCTAACGAGCCTAACGTATGAGCATGGAAGTCAATGAGTAATTGCTATGAAGTTTAACCGTTGATGTTTAAAGAGAACAGCGTTGGAAGCAATGTTCAGATGAAATCGGACACTCGAGAACAAAAAAGGAACCATATCTGGGCCAATAAAAAGAAAGCGTACTGTCCTTAAGCCCCGCCTCCGGTACGTTACGTTACCTCTGGTCTTGTCAAATCAAATCAAGTTTTATTTATATAGCACATTTATAAACGATTTTTGGTGGAGCCAAAGTTCTGTACATATAATAAAAATACAGTAGAGACATTTTACAGCAAATACAACAACACAGATTGTTCAGAGTATCAGTATGAGAAAAACGACACCCTCTGTCCTTAGACCCTCTGTCCTTAGACCCTCTGTCCTTAGACCGTCTGTCCTCAGACCCTCTGTCCTTAGACCATGTGTCCTTAGACCCTCTGTCCTCAGACCCTCTGTCCTTAGACCCTCTTTCCTTAGACCCTCTGTCCTTAGACCCTCTGTCCTTAGACCCTCTGTCCTCAGACCCTCTGTCCTCAGACCCTCTGTCCTTAGACCTTCTGTCCTCAGACCCTCTGTCCTTAGACCCTCTGTCCTCAGACCCTCTGTCCTTAGACCCTCTGTCCTCAGACCCTCTGTCCTTAGACCCTCTGTCCTCAGACCCTCTGTCCTTAGACCCTCTGTCCTCAGACCCTCTGTCCTTAGACCCTCTGTCCTTAGACCCTCTGTCCTTAGACCCTCTGTCCTCAGACCCTCTGTCCTTAGACCCTCTGTCCTTAGACCCTCTGTCCTCAGCCCCTTTGTCCTTAGACCCTCTGTCCTCAGACATCATCACTGTTTCCCTCACGAACCATCTTTGGAACAGTGGGATGATTTCACATCTATTGTCATTTGCAGCATTTCTCTGTGGAAACGAGTCAGCCGCTCACATATATTTACAATTCCACTACAAATTGAGTTGGCATGCATACCGTGTGTGTGTGTGTGGCCTAGCATTACTATACTTGTGGGGACCTAAATCTGTTTACACAGTCACGTGTGGGGGCTCGCCTCCCTTATGGGGACAAATTGGAGGTCCCCATGAGGGGGATCATTAATTTTAGGGTGAAGACTTGGTTAGGTTTAGGGTAAGGGTTAGGCATGTGTTGGTTATGGTTAGGATCAAGTCAATGTAATGTCCCCTGAAGTGATGTATACGTGTGTGTGTGTGTGTGTGTGTGTGTGTGTGTGTGTGTGTGTGTGTGTGTGTGTGTGTGTGTGTGTGTGTGTGTGTGTGTGTGTGTGTGGTGTGTGTGTGTGTGTGTGTGTGTGTGTGTGTGTGTGTGTGTGTGTGTGTGTGTGTGTGTGTGTGTGTGTGTGTGTGTGTGTGTGTGTGTGTGTGTGTGTGTGTTGAGAGCCCAGACCCCAAACATAATTAGCTCTTGAATCTGAGTCTCTGAGCAGAAACGGGGGGATTTGAAGGAGCTCAGCGTTCCCTGCTGCTGCTGAAAGAGAAAGTGTCTCATGTCTCCCATCAGGCCGTTCAGTAGCTGTCGGACATTTGGCAATAATAAATAGCACAAAGCAAGGGAACGCGTCTGACAGCAGGCTAATAATGATTTGAAAGGAGAAAAGCTTTGTTGTGCGCCTGGCTCTGTGTGTTTCATTTGATGTGGCCAGCTGTGAGCTTCTGGCTAAGATGGAAAATATGAACGTCCAACCGTGCATGCAAATCAGTTGTGTATAATGACAGCATGAATATTACAGTACGGAGGAAATGCACGTCCTTTTATTTGATTAATGATTAATGGTGCACGCTACGTACTGCTGCATAACACGGTGAAATGCTGGATGTGTGTGTGTCGCTGTGACGTTGTATTTTCTGTCTTAAGCAGGTAACAGTAAAACGGACGTAGATTCTGAAAGTACAATATACACTTCTTGCTTGAAATGTAATCAAAAAGCATTTTAACGGCCTAACTATCCTACAATTTCAGATTTTCCACTAAGAATAAATCGGTAGTACGCCAAAACTGCGAAAGTTTGCGATCACGTGACATTGACACTGGTCTTTAGAAATGAATAGGAAAACATATTGTATCCATGTCACGTCTTGAGAGGGTTATTTGTGAATTGCCCTGTGGACCAACGTAGCTATTACACGTTTCTTTGTGAGACTGGGTTTTTTCTGGTTGTAAATGATGAATTGTGTTCAAGACCATTGCTACCTACCTACCTAGTAAGTTTGCTTACATTTGCTACGCATCTAACAAGTTAGCCAGTGAATGTTAGCTATCTAGCTAGCTGTTCTTTTTTAAGCTAACCGGTGTTGTGACTCAACAGATATGTTAGGTTTAGTTATGTTTTTACTCTAGTTTTGTGTTTTGATCTTGTCACTTCCTGTTTTTATTTTGAAAGTAATCTTTCCTGTCATTCCAGATCCCACATTTCCTGTTTTGTGTGTTGCCCTGCCCTGATTGTTTTCACCTGTGCCCATCCCCCTCACCTATATATAGGTGTTTCTTTGTTCCTTTGTCAGTTCGTTATGTTTCATGTCGTGAGCACCTAGGCCTTTTGACTCCTGATACCTACCTTGAGATTTAGACCTTTTTGCCAAGTGTTGTGTTGCTCTACAACTTAGTTTTGGCTGTTTAACTGCTTTCTATTTTTTGAAAGTACGATTTAGTTTTTGTTATTAAAGAACATTCTATTTTTGGACAACTGTCTCCAAGTCCTGCTTTTGTGTCCTGCGTCCTGTGTCTCGGTTCATAACAACCGACTGCTCTCTAAACACAGCTCCAAGCATCACTTTACATTCTCAAATATACGTTTTTAGGATAAGATCATCACATATTGGTAATTTAAATAATTAGTGTCTCGCCGGACAAACTATTGTGATTTTATAACAGTTCATTCAAAAGCTTAACAACGGTTTATTTGGCAAATATAAAGGTTGATATCGGCAGTGTAAGAGCAACACAAAATACAACAATGTGGAAACACACTGGAGCAGGGGAAGCATAAGGCGAATATTATCTTGCAATTTAACATCACAATTGACATGCGAGCATTTTGTCGTTTGATAAAAATACAAGAAAGACGCACATTAACCCAAATAGCCGGCTTTCCGGTTGGGAAAGGCTAATTAAAGCCAATTTGAAATATGTTCACAATAACAATTTCAATGTGCGTACCAAACTTCGTGAACATCAGAACAATATAAGCGGCTCTATAGAGGAGTCTCACCGCACAACGTTTTGTCGTTTTGTTCCAGTCCTGATGTTGTGAGTTATTGAGCATCATAAAGGACGTCTTAGGAGAACAATACATCTTTACAAAAACAATAGGTTTTCTATGTTGGGATCCTGAAATAAAACCCTGATCCTGCTGCACTCTTATATTTAGATTATTTGAGACAAAAGCCTGCCATCAAACCTTCTCCTCTGCCGCTATAAAGAGCTTTCAGACGCTAAAGAAAACCCTGCAACGACGTCTTTGAAAGGAAACACCAGACGTATTTACGAAGAAACATTGAGACGGCAATTCAGTCCCAATTAAAACCTCCAGACAGATTTAAATGCTCTCAGTCTGCCTTTAGCATTTAAGGAATCAGCATTAAAGTTCACCTAAAGGACACGACGGTACAGATTGTGTTATTTCTTTCCATTTGAACATTTCTCTCCACCTTTCCTCAGTCATTTCCCCCGCCTCAGACCACAGCGCTGCAAAGCATAGCTGTTTCACCAACCTTCTTCTTTTTCTCCCACTTAGACAAATATTTTCATACTTAAGCGCAATCATTTTCCCCCAAGAGAAAAGATGGGGGAGGGGGTTTGACAAAGGCCAGAGTTCCAGGTCTGATTGAGTGTCGGGAAGAGGAGACTTCAGCTGAACTTCATTTGACTTTTTGTGCAAACGTTTTTCAGAAAGTCTGATTGCTGTATTTGTGGCGAAACGTCTCCAACAACACCATCTGTGCCGTGTAGGTGGCAAGGAATTGTTGGATTTACAATCTTTTTCCATTTTTGTTCGCAGAGGGGAGATGATTGACGTCTTGATGACTCAGATCTACATATCGCTGCTCCGAAGCCCAGCGTGACGCCTCGAAAGGCTTCATTCACACGACAAAAACTCGAAATCCTGCCCAGTTCGTGTGTCTGATATCCAGTCAGAATATTTCTCTACTCCTGATATGAGACACAATAACTTCAGGAGTGACACTGCAGTGAGATATCAGGTCTTGTTTTTAGACATGCATCATCTTGTTCAGTCAAAACATCGTATTTTGAGTTGTATCTCAGAGGAAACTTGTTTCTTTTCACATATTTATTGGAAAATCACCAACTACTGTAACATCAGAACACAAGTACAGCACTTGATTAAATGTATTTAGTTACTTTACACCTCTGTTTTTAAGTATTCACGTGCAAAGTTAACTTTTCCTGCAGCTTCTCTCCATCACCCTGAAAGATTGACTCATGCTGCGTCAGATCTGCAGGAATAAATCAGCTCCATCAGTGTGATTTTATATTCTGCAGAACAACACGCTGCATAATGGCCACATCAAAAGTGTATTTCTTCCGTAGCACATACATCACAGCAATCTGTCACAGCTCAGTGAGGTGCGGCCGCTCGGCGTATTGCTGACACAAACATCTGATTACACATCGCATGCTTCCCTGAGCTCATTCAAACTGTAATAACGATAATAATAATCAGAATACATGTCATTTTTATAGCACTTTTCCTGGTGCTCAAAGCGCTTAATGGCGAGGAGGAGGAGTCAGGGTCAGCCAATGTTTCCCACCTTGGATGCACAAAGTTGTAAAGGTGATCATATTTTCTTTATTTCTTTATTTTAGACTTGTGCTTTTGAGCTTTGCTGTTGTGTTATGTTGGCAGGTGTTAGTGCGCCATCAGGTCACAGTGCTGCAGTGGCAAAGCAATACTCCTTGACAGTAGCAGCAAAGAGATAATAAGAGTTTAAGGGTCAAGATGATGAGAAAACATGTATATTTTTAACGACATGTGAGAGAATAGAAATAAGTCACATGATATTTAATCTTAAGAGAGGTAGGGTTGATATTAATATGCTTTTTTAAATGTGGATGATTGATTTTTGCTCATTTTAAGCTAAGGGACTCAACTATTTACAGGATGTTATCGACTTTGCTCCAAGGACTTGTTTCTTCTAACAGTATTTCATTTCATCTGACTGTACAATATTTATTTTTACATTATGTTCTTGTACATATCATATTCTATTTACATGGA
This sequence comes from Gymnodraco acuticeps, assembly GCF_902827175.1. Classification (NCBI taxonomy): domain Eukaryota; kingdom Metazoa; phylum Chordata; class Actinopteri; order Perciformes; family Bathydraconidae; genus Gymnodraco; species Gymnodraco acuticeps. Next base: position 8,523 of record NW_022991235.1, read on the forward strand.
TATAGACTTATTGCACTATTTCTTATTTGTATTTAATTTTTTAGTTATAGCTTGTGATTGGTGTCGATGTGCACCATGTACTTAAGGTAAGGAACTGTGTATGTTCTCCTCACCACACATCCCATCCGGGTCATCCTGGAGAGCACACCAACACTGTCCACACGATGCATGGATGCATACTAGTGGTGCACGATAATTATCGGCCCGATAATTATGACGTCATCCCGATAAACCCGATAAAAGTATTAATAGCCCCGATAATATACAATATATTTTGTGGGTAAAAAGAAAGAAATACTGCGGTGTGGGTGGATTGGGATGAGGGGCGCTTGTTTTTCACTCGGCTCCTCCCGTTTTGCCAGTACTGTGGTATTAGTGGTTTAGGAAGAGGGGAGTTATTCACAAATCCAGCGCTCCCTAACTCATGCCTGGCTGTGACGTAAATGGTGTGCGGCCGTGAAGCCAGGACAGTAAACAAACATGTCGTCGGTAGTATGGGACTATTTCAAAGTTTCAGAGTTAGATAGTTCGCTTGCTATTTGTATTAACAAATGCAGAAGTTCCACGAGGAGGGAAAAAGGCAACGAGCTATAATACTTCCAACCTGATTAGTCGCCTGAAACATCGCCATCGCTACGATGGTGTGTTAAAAGCGTTCGAAGACGCCTGCGCTGCTAAAGTAGCGGCGAATCCAAAGCCAGCTGCAAAGGCACCGGGCTTTTACCGATCGACGAGGCTTTTGAAAAAGGCAAGAAGCTTATTTGGGAAAATAAATATGGTCACTTTGAAGAGTCAAAACTGTTCTTGGCTTTGTTTTGTTCATAGTAGTAATGCTCATGTCATTTGCTCACTACTAGTCTTTTTTTTACCACCAGGTGTGCAAAAACTACAGGTACATTTAATATATATATTATATTATTATCGGGTATCGGTCTTGAGAAGCAGGAAGTTATCGGTATCGGTATCGGTTTCAAAAAACCAATATCGTGCATCCCTAGTATTTTATCATATATGTTGCATCGTTGGAGGAGCTCAGGTCAGAAGAATTTCATTGCCATTTCTACTCTGTAGCTGCTGAGCATCTGACGATACAACCTTTGAATTGACTCTATGTGATCAGTCCTGTGAGTATATATGCCTTTCCTTGTGTTTTCCGTCAGTGCGTCCTCTATTGGCGCGTTTCCACTGCAGGCCTCGCTTGGTTTGGTTAGGCCTTATTCTTTCACACACAGTGACGTCACGAGCTACCCACAATGCAACGCGCGCCATATATCTATATAGAAATACGCCATTTTCCTGGAGGTGCTAATATCCTGGAGGTGCTAATATAAACAGCTAGCCAGTCAGAGCGCACTAGGTTTTTTTTCTGAATTAACGACCGAAGAAATCGCTGCATGTCTTCGGATTACATCTCTGGACTTGAGGGGTGTGCTCTAGGTTGTTACCAGCGTAAACTAGAGCTGTGTGGGTTGTCCGATTGCCCTTACAGACTGCCTGCAGATGTATGGAAAAACGACTCTCGAAAGTGGCCTTCGGTCGATTTTGGCAGCATCTACGTCTATCTTCTAGAAACACCAGGTGAATACCCCACTTGTCACAATAATATTATCATGCCAATGCATATATGTGGTATTTTAGAGTTGACTAGATATTGATTAAGGCAATAGACTATGATATCCTGCTTGCGCCTCGTGTGAAATGGTGGATACCGGAAGTACGGTGTCGCCCTCGGCCCAAAACCCGTATGTGTGTGTGAAAGAATTAGAACCGGCTCACTTTAATGCTGCGCTTCCATTACAGTTTAGGAACTGGGGCAGTTACTATAGTAACGCAGTGTAGGCGGAGCCGTGACGTCATCTTCAATGAGAGCCCCAGAAAAACAACATCAGCCGTTAGCTCTTAGCACTCAGAGCTCACAGCTCCTCATATCTGTTCAGAAACTAGACACAAGTTAAACAAGTACAAACCACAGACTGTCTGTGTCATGGCGAATACAGTCGCTGGTTTATTAATGTCTGTATAGGCCGTTGTTGTGAGTGTGGACGGTCGGAGCATATAAAGTCAGCTTAGCCAAGCTCCATTTAGAAAACACGCATTTTAAAGGTTCTTCGCCTGCCGTCTGTCTGCAGACTTGTCAAAGCATTAATTCATGGTTTTTACTAACCGGTATCAGTATGTCGTTACTTCGGCATCATTTTGAAACGTGTATTACAATTAAATCACGGTCAAATATGTTCATCTTGTTGTAGTTGTAGCCCCCTTGCCAGCGATTCTCTCTCTAGTTTAGCATACTCAGCCCGACTCAGCCTGGTTGTTCCTGGCCCTAGAACCACGATTTTATGGGGCCAGAAAAACTGTGAATCAGGACCCGCTAGTCAGTACTAGGCCAAGTGGAAACGCAACCAAAAACGGGCCCCACACGGCTCGGCACGCTTAAAGCGCAGCTCCGCGCTGCAGTGGAAACGCGCCATAAGTTTCCCCGCTGTCCTCCAGCGTCCCATAGTTCCTAATTTCCTGTCTCAGTCTGATTCTGTATTTTCCTTGTGTGCCCTCTTTGTTTTGCTGCCCATGTTCCCCAAGTCATCCCGGTTTGTCCCCCCATTTAGTTATTATCCTTTGGTATTTTTTACCTTGCCTGGTCCTTCTGTGTTTTTGTGTCTTTTCAATAGAGAGGCGAAGTCACGCCCATCTACTTCCGGTCCATGGGACCCCGGAAGCGAAAAATTATACATTGAATTCAATGGAGAGAGAAAACGTATCTTTTGATCCCGTTTGAATTGTGCCACGAACTAAACATATGATGTTTGTCAATCTTAAACAATCATTTCCATGTCAAAAAAGTCACATTTTGTCGTAAAACTGTTGAAATATAAGACTATGAAAAATACGCGACTACAAAGACTACAAATCCCAAATCCCATTCTGGGTCGCGTAAGTGATGTCACAGGCGATAATGCTCCAAGTGGTTGGTTCACTTTTACAAGATGCCTGGGTGCTTTGTACCAGGTTGTAATCACAAAAGTGATCATACCACTTGCTCGTTCTATCGCTTCCCGTCTGATGAAAGGACCAGGAGTCGCTGGATCAGACATATCAGGTAATATCATAGGTAATATACATGTTGTGCATGGAACATAGTCAAGTTAGCTACCTAGCTAGTAGCGACGAGTAGCGAGCACGTTAGTTAGCATTACATTACTTAGCCTTGTCATTTTTAGTAGCCTTACCATGAAGTTATTATTTTATTACATGAAGTAAACCAAAATGTTAAACAGTAACCAAACATGATGGTAAGTATTTCGTGAAACTTTTGAAGAGTAGCCTACTGCGCCCTCCACCGGATGCTAAGGAAGCAGTTCAGGGAGAGTCGAAGGCAGGCATTGAGCTTTGCATGACATTCTTCTGGACGTGTTTCATTGTGATGACAGTGAGGGTGAGTCAATCTGTTTGTTGGAAAGACAGTCGTTGTGTGCTTATTGAGAGAAAATTGTTAGAAGAGATAATTATTCAAAGTGTTGTTATTGATCTTTTATTTTCTTTACCTCACCTGTAACTGCTGAGACGTTGAGGAACATGCACACTGACCTGCTCTGGCATTTGGTTATGGTATATTATTTATATACATCAAAGGCACAATGCACCCCCCAGAGACACACATGTATTGAGTGTGATATTTTGCATAGGTCATGTGAAATCATCTTTACATACTAGAAAACTGTAGGAGCGGCAACTTGTTTTGAAATTTAATTTTTAATATCCGATAAAGTTGATCTGTTTTCTTTATTCTTCTCTCTTCCCAGCTCCATCACCATTCTCTGTTCCTGCAGGTCCTGCTTGCTAATCAATGCTCATATTTTTTTACACAATTACAAATAAAGTCATTGTATTGTATGACATGAAGTTGTGCTTCATTCGGAGTCAATAATAAATTAATTCTGCCTTCAACTGCGCAATGATTGTGGACTGCACCGACATCCATGTAGCCCCCAGTAAGATGAACCAAGCAAAGAGGGTCACCATCATGCCCAAGGACATCCAGCTGGCCCGCCGCATCCGCGGAGAGAGGGCTTAGACTGACCTGAGACCAGCACACCCAAACACAACGGCTCTTTTAAGAGCCACCTACAGTTTCAAAGAGTTGCAATCCTACGTTATTATAATGATTAAACTGGTTCATGTATCACTTAGTTTACTGAACCGTGATGAATGAAAGAAATTAGTGAGGTAGTGGTTTACTGAAGTTACAAAGAGATTAATATATGAGTAACAGGTCAGTGTAAACACAAGCTTCTGTCAATTATGGATCATTCAAACTATTTATATAAAAATATGTAATAAAGTTCTAAAACAAGTATTCGGTATATTCCTTGATAGCTTTTGGAGAAGGTTGTTTTTAAGTTTACTAAAATCTATCGTTTCAACTGTTTCACTTTATAAAAAGGGAACAGGTGAGTAGAGCATCATTGAGTTTCTTATTCTGTCAGTAAATTATCCAAATGAATGTTTTTTGAATGTTTTTCATTATTTTAGTCAACCCTAAACAAATTGATTGTACCTTTTTAATAATGACCTTACATGGTCGGCAAAGTTAAATTAACTTCAGAAAATCAAATCTGTTCTGAGAAAAAACTAATAAATGTTTAAAGATAGGAACTTGCCATCCCACTGAAAAACAGTCCGTAGAGATTTAAAGGCGTAGTTGTAGTTCAGTCCAACGTTTCATTTGGATTCATTTGACAACAGTCAACTATTTTCATAAAGAATATATATATTTTTCAAAGTCAACTTTATTGTCAATCTTACTCAGTTTGAGAGATCAAAAAGACGTTTAAATAAAATTATACAATTTACAGATATGTATACAAATATATATATCCTATATACACCATCATGTATAATGATGGTGTATGATGTAGAAGGACGTGTGGTAGATAACAAGTAAATATAGAGTTACATACAGATCCATGTTACAGCAAAAGATGGAATAACTAAGAAATTAAATAACAATTAAATAACTGCTCAGCATCTCCACCACAATCCCAATCTGCTGTGTCCTGTTTTCCTCCCCCCTGCATAACACCCCATCACACATACGAAACACAACGCAGAGTCCGAGGGTGTTAAGAGTATGTTTATTGAAATGTCCTCCTCTCTACTGGCCAACACAGGGAGCATATGCTGGGTGTAGAATTGTTCCAGGAGGAGGAGATTTCCATGCCATGCAGGGTCTTTGGGGATGGGGATGATGATCGCCTCCTTCGTGGTCCACACAACAAAGTAGCAGAGACTCCGGTCTGTGATGTGCAGCTGCCCTTGGACCTGGTGCCAGTATGGGTGATTCTCCTTGAGAAAATATGACCCACCCTCCTCACGGAGACAGAAGGATGGTAACTGGACTGCCTCCGCGATGGTCATGTTCCTCTGGCTGTGTGGACACTTCACCTCCAGCAGGGCAGATGGCTGCACAAGTCCAGGGTGATGCTCCCAAAACACCCGACTCACTCACAAAGAGACCAGACTCGAACACTGTCACCCGATAGGCCTGCACAAAAGCCTTCACCCCTTCGGCCTTGTTTACAACCCCCCAGTTGACAGTTGGCGATGTCTCTGGCCAGTGGGTTGTATGTCTCCTCTCGCTGTTGGTAAAGTTGAGACACCGGCTGGACTACTTTTTAAGTGCCAGGCTTCCTCCACTGGCACTCAACATCTGTGGAGCTGATCTGCCACATGAAAAATATTGCCAATGCTGCAGCATGGCTGCATTTGTACATCTCCTGTGCACAATCACAGACAGCGCTCTGCATCGCGCCATCGTCTCCCATGCAGATCTGTAAAAATAAAGTAAGTACCATTTGTTAGCATGCTATAATAGATTGAAAGAGCAATAATACAAGGATGGTCCGGATCTGGGGGTGGGAGGGTTTATTTTTCCATAGTTTTGTCCTCTTGTCTGATTGTTGTTATTGTTTGTTTTTTCTGTATTTTTTGTAATTTATGTTGTATTGGTTGTACATTGTATTTTTCTAAATGTGTATGAATACATTTTTGAAAAACATTTGATCAACAATAAAAAAGGATTTGGTCAGGATCTAGACTCAGTGTGTAGTTTATTAATTAATCAATGTTCTCTACATTAGGAAAACACATACCAGTGTACCAGAGGGAGTCACACACAGCTGTGCCTAGATAACCAAAATCCTTGAATCTACACACAGCAAATAAACTCAAATGACACAACGAGAAAAAGGAGATCACACATACAGTATAGTCGATATAAAACTGTCCGCTTCAATCTGAAGAGCAACTAAAACAAAACACGGGAGTGTACCTTGTTCTTGTGAACACTAATGTTATCCACAGCATACACAGAGACCACGAATTTCTTAAGGAGAAAACTAGTTACTAAAACAAAACATGTTAGTGTACCTTGTTAGCTAATGTTAGCTAGCTGACATTAACGTTACACATTGCACTCATATTACTCACCGAAACCTTGTAAAGCCGGTCCCGCTGCTCTTACAGAACCGACTAACTCCCCTTTCGTGTATGTACAGCTCTCAACATGCCCAGACTTGTAGTGGTGTTCACCTCGTTTTATACTTTTCGCCTCATTCTGAAAGAAACAGGTGAAATTTGCTAACGTGCGAGACCAGAGACCTGTAGTTCACTGAGCGGTTTCCCACAAAAAAATGTGTAACTTCACAGTTTTACGACACATTTTTATTTTTTTGACTTGTAAAATGTTCTTTTAAATTGACAAACATCATATGTGTCATTCGTGGCACAATTAAAACGGGATCAAAAGATAACCTTTCTCTCTCCATTGACTTCAATGTATAATTGTACGCTTCCGGGGTCCCATGGAGGCTCCCGGAAGGGGAGGGACTTCGCCTCTCTATATACTGGCATCCAGGGGCGGCTATAGGGGGGGGCCCGTAACCCTGGCTTTGGACCCCCCTGTGGCCCCCCTGAAAATGAAGAGTTTATGATTAAACAATTTCTTGGCTGACGGAATAGGCGGAACTAACGTTATTTGTCATTCTAGTCGGACCCATTAGAGCAGGGGTGGGGAACCTGCGGCCCCCGGGCCGTATGCGGCCCCCGGGCCGTATACGGCCCGCGAGACAATTTGGTACGGCCCTCGAGGTAATTTCTAAACACACGCAAAAAAGAAAAAAATTAAAGAAATCTAGACCGCAAAAAAATTAAACAAGCGAGTGCCTGTTTTTCCTGGTCAAGGTCGGGATCCTTGAACACAACACAAGCCTAACGTGTCATCACGTGGTATATGTCTCGTCTGACCATGCGTCTGACAGGGGTGCAGTTCTGACGGAGAGCACCAGAACGTCGCCCCTGCACTTCCAAAAATTGCAGTACCGATAAGGAGCTGTACACATGCTGCAGTTTTTGCGTGGCTGTGTCTTTAGTTGTAAGCCCAGTGGCGATCTGTCACACTGATCATACAGTCAATAACTTTGTTGTTATTAGCATCTGGTTAGCTAGCTATGCTAACGAATATAAGAAGCTTTTTCTACAACCAGTGATGTAAAGGCACATCTTTATATGATCATTATAGTTATACAAAAATAAGAGAATAAAGTAAACAGGTATAAAATACTATATGATGGTAACAAAAAGTTGTTATTAATAAACAAGAATACAGTTTGAAAGGGGAGTGATTTGTAATATTCATAAAGAAAAAGAAATCCGCTTACAGTTCTGTTTCATATGGGTGTTGAGAGATGTATCCATAGAACTCTTAATGTTGCTCTCAAAGTGCAAAAATCTTCATGTCCACATGAATAGGAAACTAAATACATTTGCACACATCTTGTGTCCATATCTTTCTGTTTGAGTGGTCATGCCACAACCGTGCACGTGAATGCATGTGTGAGTCATGGTAAGATATCTGGATTCAAAGGTTGCTTTTTCTTTGCACAGCATGAAAGAAAGGTGAAATGAATGGGCTGTGATTTTAGTATTTTTAAGCAGAGGTCAATCATTTGTACGGCCCTCGGAGGATGTTGAAAACATTGAAATGGCCCTTGAGAGGAAAAAGGTTCCACCCCTGCATTAGAGCGTAAAAACTGTGTATATGTGTACCAATAACTGTATTGCATTATTTTCTTATGCGCAATTACTTCCTACTGTCTTTGTCTTTTTCGTCCTGCATTTATTGTGCCCCTCTCAGAAAATAACTGCCCCCCCCCTGGACCCCCCAGTCAAATTGGTCAAGAACCGCCACTGCTGGCATCCGTTGAGTTCCCTGCATCTTGGTCCAATCCCCACTGTATCAGCCCCCTTTAGTATAGGATGTTTGTGCATGTGTCCTGATCAGCCGTTTAAAAACCAGAGCTAGTTTGGATGAAAAGGGGTTTGAATAACTGATGAGCCCAGTGGTCAGGTGATTGACAGGTCACCTGACCAGCTGTTTATGTGACTGAGCAGATGTTGTATAACTGACAGGTTCCATCACTCTCTTGCATGGTAATGTCAATAACCTTGCACAAGTGACATTTGGAAGAAAGCACTAAGAATAGCTCCTGCCCGGAGGACCCATAATGCATTAGTGTTTTCTTTGTGAGAGAGCAGAGGGTAAGGTTCTCTTTGTGTTTCAATCTGTGTGTTTTCTTACAGTGTGTGTGGTGTAGCGTCAGCGATGCTCATGAATCAGCGCTGCCTCAGGGCGGGAACATATGATCCTTGATCCCACCGTATGTTGCTCTTTTTTTCACCCCGAGGTAAGCGTTCCTATATGCTAACCTCCACATGGTACTACGTTCTTTAGAGAAGACATACTGGATTAATGGTCCACGATGATTCAACCCCCGCTGGTCCTCCGCCTGGTGACAGTCTAAATGTTTCTCCGTCTAGTTGAAGAAGCATTACAAATCACTGCATGGAAGTGAATCATTGCCTTCCTTTATTTTCCTAAACCTCGGCAGAGCCTGAGAGACGAGATGCTTTTTCAAAATCGTCAAATGAGATTTGAAAGAGTTTCAGAGATGGAAAACAAAAAGTCTGGATCATGTCCCAAAACCAGAGTCTCCCATCTTTTACTTTACATTTTGGATTGTTTATTTCTACTCTTTTAATATGTGCAATGCCTTGTCTGTAATGCTGCTGCAACGCAGATTATTGGGATCAATAAAGTAAATGTTATCTTATCCAAACCAGACAGTAAATGTGCTGCAAAACCAACATGTTTCCAACTGAACAACTGCATACCTAGAACTGCATTTTCCCTTGGGGGTTAATAAAAAACGGTCTTACCTGTTTATATTTGATGTGTTTTATGCTAAACATCTATTTATTGTATATTGGTTTTGCACCAGGGACACACATGTTCTTCCTCCACTGGACTGCACTGTACATCTCATAAATCAGAGTTCCTCTATGTGCATCATGTTTTCCTGACAGTGAACCAATGCATGATTTTTCACATCCTACAAATGGCATTTAAAATTAACTGGAGCCTCGTCTCGGGGCTGCATCTCCTCACGTTGGTGCTGAGCTGCTGTGAAGAGATCAGGGTGTTTAATATGATGTGCTAATACCTCTGAATGTCAGGGGACAATATGTGTCCTCCACCTCGTCCCTCTGGATCATATTGGCTGCTCTCAGAGTCCAGACGTCTGCTCATAACTCCTCGTGTCTGGGTAAATATCCACCAGATTGAACTCCTTTATTTCTGGAATTATCCCTTTTTGTTTTCTAAACTTCTTCCCGTTAAGATTCAGTGTCCTAACACCAGAGGTGGGAAGTAGTTACAAATACTTCGTTACTGTACTTAACTAAATTGTTCTGGTATCAGTACTTCACTCCACTACTTATTTTTCTGATGACTTTTTACTTTGACTTCTTACATGTTGAACACAAATACCTGTACTTTCTACTTCTCACATGTTGAACACAAATACCTGTACTTTCTACTTCTTACATGTTGAACACAAATACCTGTACTTTCTACTTCTTACATGTTGAACACAAATACCTGTACTTTCTACTTCTTACATGTTGAACCCAAATACCTGTACTTTCTATTTCTTACATGTTGAACACAAATACCTGTACTTTCTACTTTTTACATGTTGAACCCAAATACCTGTACTTTCTACTTCTTACATGTTGAACCCAAATACCTGTACTTTCTACTTCTTACATGTTGAACTCAAATACCTGTACTTTCTACTTCTTACATGTTGAACCCAAATACCTGTACTTTCTACTTCTTACATGTTGAACTCAAATACCTGTACTTTCTACTTCTTACATGTTGAACCCAAATACCTGTACTTTCTACTTCTTACATGTTGACCCAAATACCTGAACTTTCTACTTTTTACATGTTGAACCCAAATACCTGTACTTTCTATTTCTTACATGTTGAACACAAATACCTGTACTTTCTACTTTTTACATGTTGAACCCAAATACCTGTACTTTCTACTTCTTACATGTTGAACCCAAATACCTGTACTTTCTACTTCTTACATGTTGAACACAAATACCTGCACTTGCACTTATTACATGAAAACTTCTTACATGTTGAACATCAAATACCTGTACTTTCTACTTCTACATGTTGGAACACAAATACCTGTACTTTCTACTTCTTACATGTTGAACCCAAATACCTGTACTTTCTACTTCTTACATGTTGAACCCAAATACCTGTACTTTCTACTTCTTACATTGTTGAACACAAATACCTGCACTTTCTACTTT